>NW_016912448.1:19205-50834 GCF_001483705.2 Eufriesea mexicana
CGGGGGGGGGGGGCAGTAACAATGGTCTCGGAACGTCAGAATAAGTTAGGGTTCGTTTGATTTCGTTACTCTTTGTCAGGTTAGCATAGGATAGCTTTGACTTATCTGCTATACACCGCTATTCGGAGGATTTCTGCACCTTTTGTTGCCCTACTATGCCCTACTCGACTATCGGAAGGTTAGCAATGGTGGTCACAACATGGTAGGTTGAGCTCGATTGCGTTTGGTTAGGTTATATTATGTTTGGTTAGGTTGGGACTGCTATGAGTTTTGTGCTACACCCTGCTATTGTCTTGTCTTCTGCGCTTCACTGTGCGCTATCAGGCTCTGCTTGTCTCTGGGGACGCCAGGTACGGTGGTCGCGGCACGTTGGGTTGAGTCATGTTACGCTTGGTTACGCTTGGTTTGGTCATGTTTGGCTGCAATAGCTTATACTTTTGTGCAATACGCTGCTCTTTGGTCGATCTCTACGCTCTACTGTGATCAAATATTCTCCTCTTTGCTCTCGGGAGGCCATGAGTTGCGGATGCGGCGCGTTAGGTTGGGTTAAGTTACGTTTGGTTAGGTAAGGTATCTTCGGGTTCGTTTCGGCAATCTCTGACTTTTGTGCTATGCACCGACATTCTTTGGACTTGTGCGCTCCACTTTCCACTAATATGCAATGCATTGCGATGGGGTGGCCAGTAATAGTTGTCTCGGCTCGTCAGGATTAGTTAGGTTACGTTGGATGACGTACGTTTGCTGAGGTTAGGATAGGATAGTTCTATCTTTTGTGCTATGCACTTCTGTACGGTGGATTTCTGCGCTCTACTGTGTTCAACTATGTTCTGTTTGGCTCTGCGGAGACCAGCAATAGTGGTCTCGTTGCGTTAGGTTAAGCTAGGTTACGTTTGGCTTGTCTTGGTTAGATTAGGTTTGGTTAGGATAACCTTCTTTTTGTGCTATACACTGCTATTCGAACAATATTTGCACCCTACATTGCTCTACTAGCCTGTGCCTGCCTCTCGGGAGGCCAGCAACTGTGGTCGTTGCACGTTTGGTTGAGTTTGGTTACGCTTGGTTAGGTGAGGGAAGGCTAAGTTTCCTTAGGATGGCATTGTCATTTGTGCAATGCACCGCTATATGCTGGATTTCTGTACTCCACTGTGCTCCAGTATATTCTGCTTCGCTATGTGGATGCCAGCAGTGTTACTTTCGGCACGTTAGGCTGTGTTATGTTGCGATATGTGATGTTTCGTATGAATACGTTAGGATAGGGTGGTTTAGGCTTTTGTGCTACACACTGCGCTTCGGTGGATTCCAGCGCTATGGATTAATCTACAATACTCTGCCCGACTCTCGGGTGGCCAGCAATAGTGGTATCGGCACGTTAGGATGAGTTATGTTAGGTTTGGTTAAGTTACGTTTTGTTAGGTTGGGATAGGATAGCTTTGACTTTTGTGCAGCACACTGCTATTGGGTGGATCTCTTAGCTCTACACTGCTCTACTATACTCTTCTCGACGCACGGGATGCCAGCAGTCGTGCTCGCGGCACGTTATGGTGAGTTCGTCTACGTTAGATTAGGTTACGTTGGTTTGCGTTAGGTCTGGATATCTTTGACTTACCGGCTGTACACTGAGATATAATGCATTTCTGCGCACTGCTCCCCCTAATAAGTTCTGCATGGCTCTGTGGTTGCCAGCAATAGTGGACGCGGCACGATAGAGTGAGTTAAGCTACGTTCGATTAGGGTAGCTCAGACTTTTGATCTATACACTGCAATTCGGTGGATTACTGCCCTCTACTGCGATCCAATACTCCATGCTTTGATCTGGGAATGACAGAAACGGTAGTCGCGGCGCGTTAGGTTGTGTTACCTTTCGCCTGGTTTTGTTACGCTTGGCTATGTTAGGATGGGATAACTTTGACTTTTACGCTATACACAGCTACTCGGTTTACTCTTGCCCTCTGCATTGCCCTACTACAGTCTGCTCGACTCTGGAGAGACCAGTAATAGCTGTCGTGGTGCGATGGGTAGAGTTTGGTTACGTTTGGTTCGGTGAGGCTAGGTTACGTTTGCTAATGGTGGTTTTGACTTTTGTGTTACATAATGCTATTCGGTGGATTTGTTAACTCTACTCTGCTCTAATATGTTCTGCTTGGCCCTGGGGAGGCCAGTAGTTGATGTCTCGTTTCGTTACGTTAAGTTATTATACGTTCAGTTACGTTAGGTTAGGCCAGGGTAGGTCAGGATATCTTTGACTTTTGTGCTATACATTTATATTTCGCGCCATTCTGCACTCTACTGTGCGCTAGTATATTCTGCTTGGCTATTTGTAGGCCATAAAAAGTGGTTTCGGCCGGTTAGGTTTAGTCGTGTAACGTTTCATTACTTTACGTTAGTTTGGGTAGGTTTGTATAGATTTGACATTCGTGGTATACATTGCTATTCGGTGGATTTCTCCGCCCTACAGTGCTCTATTGTGGCCAGGATGTCTCCGGGGAAACCAGTAATGGTGGCCTCGGCACGATATGTTGAGATAGGATACGCTTAGCCTGCTTATGTTAGCACTAGTTAGGCTAGGGTACATTCGACTTTTCCACTTTACACTGCGATTCCATGGATGTCTGCGCTCTACTCTCTATTACGTTCTGCTTCGCTCTGCGGAGACCAGCAATACTCGTCGCGGCACGGCAGGTTGTTTGTCGTAACGATTTGTTAGGTTATGTTAGGTTAGGTTTGTTGACGATGGCTTCGACTTTTGTGCTATACACTGCTGTTCGGCGTATTTCTGCGCTGCACTGTGATCTAATATTCTCTGCTTTGCTCTGGGGAGGCCAGAAACTGCGGCTGCGGCGCGTTAGGTTGTGCTAAGTTTCGTTTGGTAAGGTTAGGTTTCTTTGGTTTAGGTTAGGAAGTCTTTGTCTTTTGAGCAATGCACTACCACTCTAGGGACTTCTGCGCTCTACTCTCCACTAATATGCTCTGCTAAGCAATGGGGAGTGCAGCAATAGTGGCCTAGGCACGTTACGATGAGTTCGGTTACGTTTGGTCGTGTCGTTTTCGGTAAGGTTAGGTTAGGTTACCTTTAACCCTTGTGCTATACACTGCTTTTCGGTGGAGTTCTGCCATCTACGGTGCTCTAGTATGCTCGGCCTGTCTCTGGGGAGGCCAGAAATGGTGTTCTCGGCACGTTAGGCCGAGTTAGACTACGTTTGGTTGGGTTACGTTAGTCAGGGTTTGGATTGGACTGCTTCATCCTTCGTAGTACACATTGCTATCAGGTGGATTCCTGCGCTCAGCTGCTCGCTACTTAAATTAGCTCGTCTCCGTGGTTTCCAGCAACGGTGGTCGTGCTGCGATATGTTGAGTTAGGTTACGTTCGGCTATGTTACGTTTGTATAAGTTAGGAGAATGTAGCATTGACTTTTGTGATACACACTTCCATCCTGTGTGTTTCTGCGCTCTACGTTGCTCTACTATACTCAGCTCGACTCCCGGGAGGGCAGCAATAGTGGTCGTGGCACATTAGGTTGAGATAGGTTACGTTGGGTTTTGTCATGTTTGGCCAGGTTAGGCTAGGATCTCTTTGACCTTTGCACTTTAAACTGGAATGCGGTGGATTACTGCGCCCTACATGGCTCTAGTATGTTCCGCTTGGCTCTGGAGAGGCAAGCAATAGTGTACTCTGCACGTTAAGACGAGCTTGGCTACGTTCGGTTATGTACCGCTTGGTTATGTTAGGATAGGGTAGCATCTACTATTGTGCTATGCACTGTGATTCTGTGGATTTCTGCGTTCTAGTCTCGTCTAATATGTCGTGCTTTGCCCTAAGGAGGGCAGCAATAGTGGTCTCGGCACGTTGGGATTGGTTATGCTAAGTTTGGTGGCGTTACGTTTGGTGAGGTTAGGGTACGATAGCTTTGACTTTTGTGCCTTAAACTGTTATGCGGTTGATTTCTGCGATCTACTGTACCCTAGTGCTATCTGCTTGGCTCTGGGGAGGACAGCACCTCTGTTCCAGGCAAGTTAGGTTGAGCTATGTTATGCTCGTCTTGGTTAGGTTTGGCTATGCTTGGTTAGTTTAACTTAGACGTTTCTACTGTACAATGCTATTCGTCCGATATCTGCGATCTGCATTGCTCTGCTATCCTCCGCTTGTCTATGGGAAAGCCAGTGATAGTGCTCGTGGCACGTTTGCATGGGTTAGGTTACACTTGGTTAGGTTACGTTAGGTAATGGTTTGTGAGGATGGCTTTGACATTTATCCTATACACCGATATTCGGTAGATCTCCGTGCTCTACTGTGCTCTAGTATATTCAACTCTGTTATGGGGAGCCCACCTGTGGTTGACTCGGCACGTTGGTCAGACATATGTTGTGTTCGGTTATGCTATGCTTGGTTAGGTTGGGATAGGATAGCTCCTGCTTTTGTGCCACACACTGCTATTCTGTGGATTTCTGCGATACACGTAGCGTTACTACACCCTACTCGACTCTGGGGAGCCAGCAATCGCGGTCGTGGCATGACAGGTTGGTTTAGGTTGCATTTGGTTAGGTTGCATTAGGGCACGTTTGGTTAGGATGGCTTTGATTTTAGTGCTATGCATTGCTGTTCGGTGGTTTTCTGTGCTCTACCGTGACCTAATATGTTCTGCTTTGCTCTGGGGAGTCCAGTAGTAGGGGTCTCTGCTCGTTAGGCCTACCTCTCCTACGCTTGGTAAGGTTAGGTTAGCTACAGTTAGGATAGGATATCTTTGACTTTTGTGCTATACATTGCTATCTGGTTGCTTCCTGCGCCCCGCGTGGCCCTACTATACTCTGCATGGCTCAGTGGAGGCCAGCAATGGTGGTCTGGGCTCGTTAGGTTGACTTAGGTTTCGTTTGGCTTCATTATGTTTGTCTGGGTTAGGTGTGGATAGCATTGACTTTCGTGGTATTTGTTACGTTACGTTTGGTTTCGTTTGGTTAGGATAGATTTGACTTTTGTGACTTACACTACTGCTCGCTAGATTCCAGCGTTCTACATTGCTCTGCTATACTCTGCTTAGCTTTCGTGAGGCCAGCAATAGCGGTCGTGGCACGTAAGGTTGTGTTACGTCACGCCTGGCTATGTCACATTTGGTCAGGTTAGGGGAGGATAAATTCGATTTTTGTGTTATAAATAGCTATTCACAGTACTGATTACCGCACGACAGGTTGAGTTATATTACGTTTGGCTAGTATTGGTTATGTTGGGTCTGGCTTGGATTGCACTGACTTTCGTGCCCAAGACTGATTTATATGGACTTCTGCGCTCTAATGTGCTCCATCGTAATCTGCTTGTCCCTGGGGACGCCTGCAATGTTGTTCGCGGCAAGTTAGGCAACGTCATGGTACGTTTGGGTTGGTTAGGTTGGGTTAAATTTGGTAGGACTTGCTTTGACTTTTCTGCTATACACCGCCATTCGGTCGATGTCTGCGCTCTGCGTTGCTCTATTAGCATCCGATAGTCTCTGGTGATGTCAGCAATTGTGGCCTAGGCACGTTATATTTAGTTGGGCTACGTTCGGATAGGTGAAGTTAGGAAAGGGAAGGTTAGGGCATCTTCGACTATTGCGCTACACAGTCCAATGCGGTGGACTACTGCGATCTACTGGGCTGTAGTATATTCTGCTTGGCTCTAGGGATGCAAGCGATAGTGTCCTCGGCACGTTAGGTTAAGTTAGATTACGCTCTGTCGGGTTAGGTTACGTTGTGTTATGTTACGGTAGCTTAGACCTTTGTGCTACACACTGCTATTCCTTGGAATTCTGCGCTCCTCTGTGCGCCATCACAATCTGCCTCTCTCCGTGGGCGACAGGAGTAGTTCTTTCGGCAGGTTAGGTTGAGCTGTGATAAGTTTGGTTCGGTAATAGTACGTTTGTTTCGGTTATGTCACGTTTCGCTAGGTTACGTTAGGCAATGTTCGGTTAGCATGTCTCTGTCTTTTGCAATATACACTGCAATGCGGTCGATTACTACGCTCTGCTGCGCTCTAATATGCTCCACGTGTCTCTGGGGAAGCCAGCAATAGCGTTCGCTGCACGTTTAGTTGGGTTATGCTACGTTTGGTTAGGATACGTTGCCTCTGTTATGTTTGTCTAGATACGGCTTTCGTAAGGTTACCTTCGGCTATGTTACGATTGGCTATGTTAGGATATGGTAGCTTCAACTCTTGTGCTGTGCAATGCTATTCGTCGGATTTCTGCGCTATACTGTGCGCTAAGATGTTCTACTTCTCCCTGTGGAGGCCAGGAATGATGTTCGTGGCACGTTTGGTTGTGGTACGTCACGATTGGCTTGGCTAGGGTATCTTTGACTTTTGTGCTGTACACTGCAGCTCGATCGATATCTGCGTTCTGCATTGCTCTACTAGCATCTGATTGCCTCTCGGAGGCCAGCAATATCAGTCGTGGCACGTTCGTTTGGCTTATGTCACATTCGGTTAGTATAGGTTGGGTAAAGTTTGGTTAGGATGGCTTTGACCTTTGTGCTATACACTGCTATTCGGTGGATTCCTGCGCTCTAGTTTGTTCTGCTTGGCTTTTGGGAGGAGAGCAGTATTGGTGTCGGCTCGGTTGTGTGAGGTATGTCGCGTCTGGCTATGATAGGTTTGGTTAACTTAGGATAGTGTAGCTCAGGCTCTTGCGCTATACACAGCTATCCGGTGCACTTCTCTGCTATACTGTGCTCTATCTTATTCTGCTTGTCTGTGGGGAAGCCAGCAGTAGAGTTCGCGGTACGTTTGTTTCGGTTATGTCACGTTTCGCTAGGTTACGTTAGGCAATGTTCGGTTAGCATGTCTCTGTCTTTTGCAATATACACTGCAATGCGGTCGATTACTACGCCCTGCTGCGCTCTAATATGCTCCACGTGTCTCTGGGGAGGCCAGCAATAGCGTTCGCTGCACGTTAAGTTGGGTTATGCTACGTTTGGTTAGGATACGTTGCCTCTGTTATGTTTGTCTAGATACGGCTTTCGTAATGTACACTGATATTCGGTGGATTTCCGCGCTCTAATGTGCTCTATTATACTTTGCACGACGCTGGTACGACCGGCAATAGCGGTCGCCGCTCTTTAAGTTCAGTCTGTCTACATTTGGTTAGGTTGGGGCAGGTTAGGTTAGGTTAGGATGACTCCGAATTTTGTGCTGTACACTGCAGTTTGGTGGCTTTCTGCGCTCTACTGTGCTCTAGCATATTCTCCTTGCCTCTTTGGAGGCCAGCAATAGAGGTCCAGGCACGTTGTGTTTGTTTAACTTACGTTTGGTTTTATTATGTTTGTACAGGTTATGATGGGTTAGCTTAGACTTTTGTGCTACACACCGCTATTCGGAGGATTTCTGCCCTCTGCACTGGTCTGCTATACTACGCTCGACCCTCAGGAGGCCAGCAATAGTGGTCGCGGCACGTTAGGTTCAGTTGTGTCACGGTTGATTGGGTTTGGTTAAGTTATGCTTGGTTCGGATAGCTATGACTTACGTGGTATACACTGTTTGCCGGTGAATACCTGTCCACTACTGTTCTCAACTGTGCTCTATCTTATTCTGCTTGTCTGTGGGGAAGCCAGCAGTAGAGTTCGCGGTACGTTTGTTTCGGTTATGTCACGTTTCGCTAGGTTACGTTAGGCAATGTTCGGTTAGCATGTCTCTGTCTTTTGCAATATACACTGCAATGCGGTCGATTACTACGCCCTGCTGCGCTCTAATATGCTCCACGTGTCTCTGGGGAGGCCAGCAATAGCGTTCGCTGCACGTTAAGTTGGGTTATGCTACGTTTGGTTAGGATACGTTGCCTCTGTTATGTTTGTCTAGATACGGCTTTCGTAATGTACACTGATATTCGGTGGATTTCCGCGCTCTAATGTGCTCTATTATACTTTGCACGACGCTGGTACGACCGGCAATAGCGGTCGCCGCTCTTTAAGTTCAGTCTGTCTACATTTGGTTAGGTTGGGGCAGGTTAGGTTAGGTTAGGATGACTCCGAATTTTGTGCTGTACACTGCAGTTTGGTGGCTTTCTGCGCTCTACTGTGCTCTAGCATATTCTCCTTGCCTCTTTGGAGGCCAGCAATAGAGGTCCAGGCACGTTGTGTTTGTTTAACTTACGTTTGGTTTTATTATGTTTGGACAGGTTATGATTGGTTAGCTTAGACTTTTGTGCTACACACCGCTATTCGGAGGATTTCTGCCCTCTGCACTGGTCTGCTATACTACGCTCGACCCTCAGGAGGCCAGCAATAGTGGTCGCGGCACGTTAGGTTCAGTTGTGTCACGGTTGATTGGGTTTGGTTAAGTTATGCTTGGTTCGGATAGCTATGACTTACGTGGTATACACTGTTTGCCGGTGAATACCTGTCCACTACTGTTCTCTACTCTAGCCTGCTTGTCCCTGTGGAGGCCAGCAATAGTGGTTGTCCATGTCAGGCTAAGTAATGTTAGCTCGGGTTAGGTTAGCATACCATTGACTTTTGTGCTGTACACTGCAATGCGGTGTACTTGAACGTTCTACTTTTCTCTAGTATATCCTGCTTAGATCTGGAAGAGAAGGATATAGTGTCCCTGGCCCGCTATGTGGAGCTAGTCTGCGTTCGGCTATGTTGCGTTCGGTTATGTTAGGATAAGTTAACTACGACTATTGTGCTGTGCACTGCGATTTTATGGATTTCTGCGCTCTACTCTCTTGTAATATGTGCTGCTTGGTTATGGGGAGGGCAGTAATAGTGGCCGCGACATGTTAGGTTGAGGCAAGTTACGTTTGGTCAGTTTACGTTAGCATGGGTAATGTCTGGATAGCACTGATTTTTCCGCCATACCCTGCGATTTTATGGACTTCCGCACCCTACTCTCTTCTAATATGCTCTGCATTGCCAGGGATGCCAGCAATAGTGATCGCGGCACATTACGTTGAGTTTGATAACACTTGGTTACGTTAGGCTTGGCTAGGATAGGACGGTATAGCTTTGACTTCTGTGCTATACAATGCAATTCGGTGGATTTCTGCGCTCTACATTGCATTACTATACTCTGCTCGACATTCGGGAGGACAGCAATAGTGGTCGCCGCACTTGAGGTTGAGTTAGGCTACGTTTGGGTTTGTGTCGATTGATTGGGCTAGGAGAGGGTAGCTTTGACCTTTGCGCTATGCGTTCTTGCTCGGTGGATTTCTGTGCTCTACTGTGCTGTATCACGCTCTGCTTGTGTCTGTGGACGCCAGGAATTGTGGTCGCGGCAAGTTGGGTGGATATACGTTACGTTTGGTTATGATGGCTCCGACTTTTACGGCATTCGCTGCTACTCTGTGGACGTCTGCACTTTACACGGCGCTAATAATCTCTGGTTCCCACCGGGAATGGCAGCAATGGTAGTCTCGACACGTTATGTTGAGTTAGGCTACGTTTTGTTAGGTTAGCGTGAGGCAGACTAGGTTAGCGTGTCTTCGGCATTTATGCTATACACTGCCAGTCTATGGACTTCTACGCGCTACTCTCCTCTAATATATGCTGCTTGGCGATGCCGAGGCCTGCAACGCAAGTCTTGGCACGATAGTTTGCGTTGCCTCACGTTTGATTAGGTCAGGTTAGGTCAGGTTAGTTTAGGATAGACTTGACTTATGTGCTTTATACTACAACGCAGCGGATTTCTGCGCTCTATTGTGCTCTAGCTTATTCTCCTGGTATCTGGAGAGGCCAGTAATAGTGGTCTAGGCACGTTAGGTTGAGTTATGTTGCGTTTGGTTATGTTACGCTTGGTTAGGTTAGGATAGGATAAACATGAATTTTGTGCTATACACTGATATTGGGTGGATTCTTGCGCTCTTCATAGCTGTACTATACACTGCTCGACCCTGGGGAGACCTGGAAGAGTGGTCTCAACTCGTCAGGTCGAGTTAGTCTACGTTTGGTTATATTACGTTGTTATATGTTAGGACAGGGTTGCCTTGGCATTCGTGTCATACACTGCTATTCGGTGGGTTTTTACGCGCTGTATTGCTTTACTATAATCTGCTCGACTGTCAGGAGTCCAGCAATATTTGTCGCGGCTCGTTATGTTGAGTTAGCTTACGTTCGGCTATGTCAGGTTATGTTAGGATAGGAGAAGGTAGCTTTGACTTACGTGCTATACAACTTTATTCGGTGAACTTTCGCGCGCTACTGTGCTCTACTGTATTCTGCTTGACCCTGTGGGGGCCAACAACTGTGGTCCCGGCACTTTGGATTTAGCTATGTTACGTTTGATTATTTTAGGGTAGAATAGCTTTGTCTTTTGTGCCGTACACTGCTATTCGGTGGACCTCTGCGCTCTGTTGTGCCCTAATATGTTCTGCCTGGTTCTATGGAGGACAGAAGTATAGATCTCGGCTCGTAAGATATAGTTATTCTGTTTGGTTATGTTATGTTATATCTTGATACGTTATAATATCTACGACTTTTGTGGTTAACGTTGCTATTTGGGGGCTTTCTGCGCTCTAGTGTGCTCTAGTCTGTTCTGCTTGGCTCTGTGGGGGGCCAGAAACAGAGGCCTCTGCACCTTGTTCGAGACGTATAACGTTCGGTTATGTTACGTTATGTTATGTTAGGATAGGGTAGCTTTGACTATTATGCTATACACCGCTATTGGCGGATTTTGGCGCTCTATATTGCTCTAATGGGCGCTGCTTGTCTCTGTGGATACCAGCAATATGATTCTCGGCACGTTATATTTACATAGTATTCGCTTGGCTTGGCTAGGTTGGGACTGGTTAGGTTAGGATATGTCTGACTTTCGTGCTGCACACCGCAGTGCGGTCGATTACTGCGCCCTACAGCCTTCCAGTATATTCAGCTTCGTTCTTGGGTGGCAAGCAAAGGTGATCTCGCCGCGTTAGGTTTAGTTAAGCTACGTTCCGTTGTGTTACGTCTTGCTATGTTAGGATAGTGCAGCTACGACTTCTGTGTTATGCACTGCGATTCTATGCACTACTGCGATCTACCCTACTCTAACGCGATCTCCCTGGGTCTGAGGAGGGCAGCGATTTAAGTCTTGGCACGTTAGGAAGAGTCGGGCTGTGTTTGGTTAAGTTACGTCTGGTAACGTTAAGATCGGATAGCTCTGACTATCGTGCTATAAGCTGCTATACGGCGAACTTCTGCGCTCCACTATGCTCTAGTATGTACTGCTTGGCTCTGGGGCGGCCAGCAATGGCAGTCTCGGCACGCAAGGTTGCGTCAGGTTACGCATGGCATGGCTATTTTCGGATAGGTTTTGATAGTATAGCTTCGACCCTAGTGCTATAAACAGCTATTCGGTCGATATCTGTGCACTGCATTGCTCTACTGGCATCTGCTTGTCTATGTGGAAGCCAGTAATAGCGGCCGTGGCAGGTTTGGTTGAGATAGGTTACGCTTGGTTGTGCTAAGTTGGGTTAAGCTTGGTAGCTATGGCTTTAACTTACGTGCTCTACGCTGCCATTCGGTCGATGCCTGCTCCCTGTGTTGCTCCCCTAGCATCCGCTTGTGTCTGGGGAGACCAGCAATAGTGGCCGTGGCGCGTTTGCTTGAGTCATGTTACGATCAGATCGGTAAGGTTAGGTTAAGTTTGGTTAGAATGGATTTGACTTTTGTGCTATAGGCAGCTATTTGGTGGTTCCCTGTGCTCTACTGTGATCTACTACACCTTGCTCTAGGGAAGCCAGCAATAGTGGTCGCGGCCCCTTAGGTTTTGATAGATTACGTTTGGCAATGTTACACTAGTTTGGGATAGTTTCCGATTGCTTTGACTTTCGTGGGATGAAATGTTGTTCGGCGAACATCTGCGCTCTACTGTGCTGCAGTGTGTTGTGCTTGGCTATCGGGAAGCCAACAATAGTGGTCTCGTCACGTTAGGTTGAGATAGTTAAGGTTTGGTAATGCTAAGTTTGGTTAGTTTAGGATAATATAGCTTCGACTTTTATGCTGTACACAGCTCTTCGATGGTTCCCTGCGTTCTACATTGCTTTAATATGCTCTGATTGGCCCTGGCGGTCCAGCAATTATGCTCTGGTGACGTTGCGTTTAGTTAGGCTACGTTGGGTTAGGACAGCTTAAGTTAGGATATCTTTGACTCTTGCGCTACACACTGCATTGCATTGGATTACTGCGCTCTACTGTGCTCTATTATATTCTGCTTGGCTCTGGGGATACCAGCAACAGTGCCCTCGGCGCGTTAGGTTCGGTTAAGCCACGTACGGTTATGTTACGTTTGGCTATGTTAGGATAGGGTGAATTCGACTATTGTGCTATGCACTGCGATTATATTGACTTCTGTGCCCTACTGTCTTCTAATATATTCTGTTTGGCTCTGAGGAGGGCGGCAATAGTGGCCTCGGCACGTTAGGAGTAGCTGCGCTTCGTGCGGATACGTTAGGTTTTGGTAGGTTAGGAGAGCCTAGCTCTGACTTTTGAGCTTCACACAGCTATTCGGTAGATACCTGTACACTGTGTAGCTCAAATAACATCTGTTTGTCTCAGGGGTGGCTAGCAACAGCGGACGTGGCACGTTTTGTTGGGTTACGTTACGTTAGCCGGGTTGGCTTTGACTTTTGGGCTATACACGGCATTTCGTTCGATATTTGCGCTCTGCGTTGCTATAATCTCAACCGCTCTTGTCTGTGCGGGCCAGGAATAGTGGTCGTGGCACGTTTGGTTGAGTTATGATACATTTGGATATGTAAGGTACAGCTATGTTTGGATAGGTTGGCTTTAACCTTTGTGCTGTACACTGCTATTCGGTGGCTTTCTGCGCTCTACAGTGTTCTAGTGTATTCTGCTTTTCTATTGGGAGGCCAACAATATTGTTCCCGGCACGTCAGCCTGAGGCACATCGCGTTCAGTTATGTTATGTTTGGCTTGGCTAGGACAGGATGAATTGGACTTTTGAGCTGTACACCGCAATTGGGTGTATTTCTGCCCTCTACTGTGATCTAATATTCCATGCCTTACTCCGGGAATTCCGGAAACTGTGGCCGCTGCGTGTTAGGTTGGAATATGTTACGTTTGATTGGGTCAGGTTTGCTAGCGTAAGGGAGGGTACCTTCGATTTTCGAGCTATGCACAGCGGTTCTATGGATTTCTGCGCTCTACTCTCCTGAAATATGTTCTGCTAGACACCGTATGGGCCTGCAGTAGCATCTTCCGCACGTTAGGCTGAGATAGGTTGCGTTCGGTTATGTTACGTTTCGTTTGGTTAGGATAGCATATCTTGGACGTTTGTGCTATACACTGCCCTTCGGTGGATTTCTGCGCTCTACAATTATATACTATCCACTGCCCGACACTCGGGAGGCCAGCAATAGTGGTCGAGACAGGTAATTTTCAGTTATGTTACGCCTGGTTGTGCTAAGATTTGTTTGGTTATGAAACTGTGGCTTTATCTTTTGCGCTCTACACTGCTATTGGGTGTATTTCTGCGGTGCACAGTGCTCTAGTATGTTCTGCATTGCTATGGGAGCAGAGTGATACTGGTCTTGGCACGTTAGGTTGGGTTAGTTTACGATAGGTTGCGTCACGTTTCCATACGCTAGGCTAGGGTAGCTTTAACATTTGTACTATGCACTGCTATTCGGTTGATTTCTCTGCTCTTCGTTGCTCTCGTATACTCTGCCCGTCTCTGTGGAGGCCAGCGAAAGTGGTCGCGGCGCGATAGGTTTTGCTATGCCGGGTTTGGTAATGTTACGATTGGATAGGATAGGATATGATGGTTTTGACTCTTCTGCTACGCACCGCTATTCGGTGGAGTTGTGCGCTCTACTGTGACCCAGTTCATTCTGCATGGCTCTGCGGATGCCAGCAATACTGTTCGCGGCAGGTAAGGTTATGTTAGGGTGCGTTTGGTTGCGCTACGTTTGGTCTGGTTTGGATAGGGTAGCTATGACTTTTGTGCTATGCACTGCTATACCGACGTTTCCTGCGCTCTGCTGTGCCCTAGTATGTCCAGCTTTGCTCTGGGGAGGGCAGCAATAGCGGCCTCGGCACGTTAGGTTGAGTTAGACTATGTTTGGCTATGTTCTGCTCGCTTGGGCTAGGTTTGGGTAACTCAGACTTTTTTAAAATACACAACGATTCTATAGACTCCTGCGTACTGCTCCCCACTAATGTATTTTGCTTGGCTCTGGGGAGGACAGCAATAGCGGTCTCGTCACGTTAGGTTGAGCCATGTTACGTTTGGTTATGTTACGTTTGGTTCGGTTGGGAGAGGGTAGCTTTGACTTTTCCGATGTACACAGCGATTATATGGATTTCTGCGTCCTACTCTTCACTAACGTGATCCGCTTGACTCTGGGGAGGCCAGCAATAGTGGTCGCAGGACGTTGGGCTGAGTTGTGTTACGTTTGGTTATGTTACGATTGGCTAGGTTAGGAGCAGATAGCTTTGACTTTAGAGACATATTCATCTGATAGATGGATTTCTGCGAGCGACAGTGCCCTAATATTTACAGCTGTGTCCTGAGAAGTCCGGCAATAGTGATCTCGGCACGTCATGTTGTGTCAAGTTACGTTCGGTAAGGTTGGGTTACGCTAAGTTTGGATAGGGCAGGTATAACTTAATTATTGTACACTGTTATTCGGCGGATTTCTGCTCTATACTGCGCTCTCGTGTGCCATGCTTGTCTCTGGGAGGGCATCAATAATGTCCTCGGCAGGTTAGGTTGAGTTTGGCTATGTTCGGTTATGTTCCTTTGGTTTGGGTTAGATTTGTGTAGCTTTGACTTTTCTGGTGTACACTGTGATTCTATGGACTTCTGCGTTCTACTCTCCACTAGTGTGTTCTGCATGGCACTGGAGAAGCCTGCAGTATAGATCGCGGTACGTTATGTTGAGTTAGGTTACGTTAGGTTTTGTCACGGTATGCTAGGTTAGGAGAGTAAAACTATCACTTTAGTTCTGCAATCTGCTCTTAGGCGGATTCCTGAGCTCTTCAGCGCTCTAATGTCTCCAGGTTGGCTCTGGGAAAGCCAGCAATAGTGGTCTGATCATGTTATGATGAGTCAGGTTTCGTTCGGGTTTGGTTGGGGCAGGATAAGTTTTGTCAGGGTAGTATTAACTTTTATTTTGTACACTGTTATTCGGCAGATTTCTGCGACCTACTGTGTTCTAAAAGGCTCTGCTTGGCTCTGAGGGGGCTATCAATAGTACTCTCGAATCGTTAGGTTAAGTTAGGACACGCCAGACTTTATTACGTGCGGATAAGTTGGGACAGGATGGCTATGACTTTTCAGCTGAAAACTGCTATTCCGTGGATTTCTTTGCCCTACATTGCTCTACCATACCCTGCTCGACTCTGGGCAGGTCAAATATAATGCTGAGATATGTTACGTTTGGTCAGGATAGGTTAGGACATAGTTGACTATTATGCTGTACGCTGCAATTTGGTGGCTCTCTGCGCTCCAATGTGCTCTAGTATATTCTGCTTGGATCTGGGGATTCCAGCAATACTTGTCTCGGCGCGTTCGGTTAGGATAGGCCTGATTATATTACGTTTCGATAATTTGGGACAGGATAGCTACGGCTTCTGAGGTAAACACTGCTATTCGGCGGATTTCTTTGCTCTACATTGCCCTACTATACTCTGCTCGAACCTGGGGAGGCCAGCAAAAGTGGTCGTGGCACGAAAGTTTGAGTTGTGTTACGTTCGGTCAGGTTAGGTAAGGTATGTGTAGGGTCGGGTAGCTTTTACGTTTGTGCTATACATTGCTAGTCTGTGGATTTCTGCCCTCTGCTGTGCTCTAGTATGCTCTGCTTGGCACTGAGGGTGCCAGAAATAGTGGTCTCGGCATGTTAGGTCGATTTATGCTACATATGGTTAGGCTGTGTTTGATTGGGTTAGGTTCACATAGCTTTAACTTTCGTGTTATACACCGCCATTCTGTGCATTTCTGCGCCCTACTCTGCTCTGGTATGCTCATCTTGGCTCTGTGGACGCCAGCAATAATGGTCTCGTCTAGTTAGGTTTAGCTAGTTTACGTTTCCTTGGTTAGGCTGCGTCTGGTAAGGTTAGGACACCTATGACGTTTGCGCTACACGATGCTCCTTGGAGGCTTTCTGCGCTCTGCTGTGCTCTATAATATTATACTCGGCTCTGGGGAATCAACCAATCGTGGTCTCGGCACGTTATGTTATACCATGTTGCGTTTGCTTATATTACGTTTGGACCGGTTAGGGTAGGGAACCTGTGACTTTTGTGCTGTACACTGCTATTCGGTGAACTTCAGCGCTATGCTGTGCTCTAATATGCTCTGCTTGACTCCTCGGACGCCAGCAATCGTGGTCGCCGCACGTTAGTTTGAGTTAGGTTACGTTTTGTTATGTTACAATTGGTTAGGTTTGGAGATGATAGTAAAATTTTGTGCTATAGCCTGATATTCGGTGGGTCTCTGCGCTCTACTGCGACCACATTTCTTCAGCTTGGCTCCGTGAAGGACAGCAATCGTGGTATCGGCACTTTATACTGATTTACGCTACGTTTGTTTGGGTTCGGTTAAGTCAGGTTAGGTTAGGGTATCTTTGACTTTTGTGCTTTACACTGCAAAGCCGCTGATTCCTGTGCTCTACTGTGCGCTCGTCTGTTCTGCTTGACTCTGTGCAGGTCAGCAATATTGGTGTAGGTCGGTCAGGTGGCTTTTGGTTACGTTTGGTTATGTAACGATTGGTTAGGTTAGGAGAGGATAGCTTCGACTTTTGTGCTATACGCTGTTATTCGGTGGATTCCTGAGATCCACTGGGTTCTGATATATTCAGCTTGGCTCTGGGAAAGGGACCAATACTGGTCTCTGCGACTTACGCTGTGTTATTCTACGTTAGGTTGGGTTATGTTAGGTCAGGTTAGGTTAGGTTACCTTTACTTTTGTGCATTACGCTGCAACGCCGCGGATTTCTGTCATCTACTTTGCCCATGTATGTACTGCTTGGCTATGTGGATGTCAGCAATAGTGGTGTGGGGCGGTTAGGTTGAGTTACGTCACGTATGGATATGCCATATTTGGTTAGGTATGGCTGGGATGGCTTTGATTTTTGTGCAATATGATGCTATTTTGTGGCTCTCTGCGCTCTAATGTGCTCTTGTATATTCTGCTTGTCCCTGAGGAATCCAGCAAAAGTGCTCTCGGCACGTTAGGTTGGGTTAGGCTACGTTTGGTTATGTTAAGTTTGGTTAGGGTAGGAGAGGATATCATTGCCTTATGTGCTCTATACTGCCATTCGGCGGACTTCTGCGATACACTGTGCTCTCATATGCTCCGCTTGTCTCAGTGGAGGCCAGCAATAATGGTCTCGGCACGATAGGTTTAGTTGGGTTACGTTTGGCTATGTTACGTTTGTTTGGGTTAGGTATGGGTAGCTTTGACTTTCTCGGCAAAGACTGTTATTCGGTGGATTTCTGCACTCTGCTTGGCTCTACTCTACTCTGCTCGGCTTTGGGCATGCCAGTAATAGTGGTCGCGTCAGGCTAGGTTGAGTTAGGCTACGTTCGGTTACATTAGGATAGGTTAAGTTTGGAGGGTCTAGCTTTGATTTTTGCGCTATAAACTGCTATTCGGCGGACTTCTGCACTTTACTGTGCTCAAATACGTTCTGCTTGACTCTGGCAGTGCCCGCAATGGCGGTATCGGCACGTTACGTTGAGTTACGCTACGTTAGGTTAAGTTAGGTTAGGTCTGGTTTGGTCCGGATATCTTTGACTTTCGTGCCGTACGCAGATTTTCGGTGGGTTTCTACTCTCCACATTGCCCTAAAATACTCTGCACGACTCTGTGGAGGCCAGAGATAGTGGTCCCGGCACGTTAGTTGCATATGCGCTAAGTATTGTTATGTTACGTTTGGTTAGGGTAGGAGAGGATAGCATCGACTTTTGTACTATATGCTGCTATTAGGTGAACTCCTGCGATATACTGTGACCTAATATGCTCTGCTTGGCCCTTTGGAGGCCAGAAATACTGGTCGCCGCACGTTAGGTTGTGTTACGTTACGATGTCGTGGGTTACGTTAGGATTGGTTTGGTCAGGTTATCCTTGACTTTTGTGCTACACACTGCTCTACGGTGGATTTCTACGTATCGCATTACTCCACCATACTCTGCTCGATCCTGGGGTGCCAGAAATGGTGGTCTCGTCACATTAGGTTGAGCTAGCCTACGTTTGGTTAGGTTACGTTTCTTTGTGTTAGGTTAGGATAGGATAGACTTTCGTTGTATACACTGTTATTCTCTGGACTTCCGCGCTCTTCTGTCCTCAACTGTCTTCTGCTCGGCCATGCGGCGCCCAGCAATAGTGGTCGCGACTCGCTATGTTGTGTCAGGCTTCGTTTGGCTAGGTTATATTTGTTTGGGTTAGGATTGGATACCTGTGCCTTTTGTGCTGTACACTGCTATTCAATGGATTTCTGCGCTGTGCTGTACTCTTATATTCCCTTCTTGACTCTGGGAAGGCCTGGAGCTGTTGTCTCGTCACGTCCGGTTGAGTTATGTTACGTTTGGTTAGGTTACGCTTGCTTGGGTTACGTTTGGATGGCTTTGTCTTTCATGGCATAGACTGTAATTAGGTGGATATCTGCGCTCTGACGTCACTACCATACTCTGCTCAACTCTTGGGATGCCAGAAATAGTGGTCGCTGCACGTTAGGTTGTGTTAGGTTACGTTTAGTTATGTTACGATTGGCTAGGTTAGGAGAGGATAGCTCTGACTTTTGTGCCATGCACTGCCTTCCGGTGGGTTTCGGCGCTCCACTGTGATCTGATATATTCAGCTTGCCTCTGGGAAATACAGCAATAGTGGCCTTGGCACTTTAATCTCAGTTAGGCGCGTTTGGTTGCGCTAGGTTATCTTGGGCTAGGTTACGACACCTTCCACTTATGTGCTATAGACTGAAATGCCGCGGGTGCCTGTAATCTCCTGTGCAGTAATATAAACAGCTTGGCTCTGTGGAGGTCAGCAATAGTGGTGGTGGGTGCTCAGGTGGAGTCAGGCTACGTTCGGTTAAACTATGTTTGGTTAGGGTAAGAAGGGACAGCGTTGCCTTTTGTGCTATACGCTGCTATTCGGCGGATTCCTGCGCTCTACTGTAATCCAGTATGCTCTGCTCTGCTCTGGGGTGGACAGAAGCATTTGCCGCAGCGCTTTAGGTAAAGTTAGGTTACGTTCGGTTAGGTTAGACTTGTTTGATTTAGGAAAGGATATCTTTGACTCTTGTGCTCTACAATGAGATGCTGTCGATTTCTGCGCTCCACTGGTCTCTAGTACGTTGTGCTTGGCCCCGGGTAGGCCATTAATTGTTGTCTTGCAATGTTGGGTTGAGATACGCTACGTTTGTGTAGGTTATGTTAGCTAGGGTTAGCTATCGATTGCTTCGACTTTTCCGCTATAGACTGCGATTCTATTGATTTCTGCCCCCCCGCTCACCTCTATTAAGCTCTGCTTAGCTCCTTGGAGGCCAGCAATACTAGTCACGGCATGTCAGGCTGGGTTAGATTACGTTTGATCGGGTTAGGTTGCTTTGGGTTAGGTCATGGTAGCTTTGACTTCTGTGCTCAACACAGATATCATATGGACTCCTGGGCTCTACTGTGCACTACCATATTCTGCTTGCCTCTGGGGACGCCAGCTATATTCGTCGCAGCACGTTACGTTGTGCTATGTTACGTTTGGTAAGGTTACGTTAGGATAGGTTTGTGCAGGTTATCCTGCATTTTTATGCTACACACTGCACTTGGGTGGATTTTTACGGTCCACATTGCTCTACCCTAATCCGGTCGACTCTGGGGTGGCCAGAAATGGTGATCTCGCGACGATAGGTTAAGTTATTCTACGTTTGGCTATGTTATGTTTGTTTGTGTTAGGTAAGGGTAGCTTTGACTTTCGTGGTATACACTGTGATTCTGGGCACTTCTGCGCCCTTCTGTACCCACTGTATTCTGCTTTGCCCTGGGGCGTTAAAAAATAGTGGTCGCGGTTCGTTATGTTGAGTTAGGCTACGTTCGGTTAAGTTATGTTGGTTACGGATGGGTTTGAATTCCTTTGACTTTCGTGGTATAGACTGTTGTTCGGCTGATTTGTGCGCTCTACTGTGCTCTAGTATGTATGGCTTGGTTATGGGGTAGCCAGCAATGAAGGTCTCTGCTCGTTAGGTTTAGTTATTCTGCGTTTTGATAGGTTAAGTTAGGTCTGGTTAGGTTGGGCTTTCTTGGACCTTTTTTGCTATACATTTCCATCTGGTGGCTTTGGGCTCTCTACTTGCCTCTACTCTACTCTGCTCGACCCTCGGGAGGCGAGCAACAGTGGACTCGGCACGTTAGGTTTATTTCGTATACGTTTGGTTAGGTTAGAATAGGTCAGACTGGGCTAGGATATCTCTGACTTTTGATCTGTACAGGGTTACTTGGAGGCCTTCTGCGCTATACCGTGCTCTAGTATTTTCTGCTTGTCTTTGGGGAGGCCAGCGTTGTTGGTCTTGGCACGTCAGGTTATGTTATGTTTCCTTCGCTTATATTGCGTTTGAATATGTTAGGACATGTTATAGACGACTTGTACTCTGTACACTGCTGCTCGTTGGATTTCTAGGCTCTACATAGCTTCTCTGTACTCTGCTCGTCTCAGCGGAGACCGGTGATGGTGGTCTCGGCACGTTAGGCTGAGTTAGGCTTCGTTCGGACAGACTTGATTAGGTTATGTTTGGTCAGGAGGTCTTTGCCTTTTCTGATGTAAACTGCAATTCGGTGGACTCCTTCGTTCCACTGTGCTCTACCGTATTCCGCTTTGCTCCGCGGAGGCCAGCAATATTGATTTCGGCGGGCTAGGTTGATTTAGGTTGCGTTCGGTTATGTTAGGCTTGTCTGGGTTAGGTTAGGATACCTTTGACTTTTCTGCTCTTCATTACCATTCTATGGACTCCTGCGCTCTACGCACATCTGGTATGTTCTTCTTGGCTCTGGTGAGGCCAGCAATGGCTGCTTCGGTGCGTTTGGTCTGGTTAGATTACATTAGGCTTGGCTAGGTTAGGTTAGGTTTGGTTAGGATAGCTTTGATTCTTCTGCTCCATATTGCGGTTCCATGGATTTCTGTGCTCTATTCTTCTCTAATATGTTCCACTCGGATGTTTGGGAGCCAGCAATAGCTTTCGCGGCACGTTAGAGGTAGTCACGTTACGTTCGGTTATGTTGCGATTGGTTAAGTTGGGATAGGATAGCCTTGGGCTTTGTGTTATACACAGCTATTCGGTGCATTTCCGCGCTATCCTGTGCTCCAGTATGTTCTGCTTGGCGCTGGGGAGGCCAGCCGTTGTGTTATCGACATGTTGGCTTTAGTTCTGTTACGTTCGGTTATGTTACGTTTGGCAACATTATGGCAGGGCTGCCTTGACTTTTGTTCTATACTCTGTTGTTCGGTGGATTTCTGCGCCCTACTGCGCTCTGGTATTTCCTGCTTGGAAATGGGGGAGCCAGGAATAGTGGTCTCGCCACGATACGTAGAGCTACGCTGCGTTTGGTTGGTTAAGGTTAGTTCATGTAGGGATTGGCTGTCCTTGACTCACTCGTTATGCACTGCAATGCGGCGTGTTTCTGCGCTCTACCGCTCCCTAATATATTCAGCTTGTCTCTCGGGAGGCCAGCAGTAGTGTCCTGGGTACGTTAGTTTTAGTTCGGTTACTTACGATTATGTTACACTTGGTTAGGTTAGGATAGGGTAGCTTTGATTTTTGTGCCATACGCTGATAATCTGTGGACATCTGCGTAGTCAAACATACGCTAACCCAACAGTTCATGCCGCGACAACAACTGCTGGTCTCCCCACGGGCAAGCAGAATATAGTAGAGCACAGTAGAGCGTAGAAATCCACCGAAAGTCTATGTGTACCATGAAAGTCATATCTATCCAAGCCTAACCCAAACTAGTGTAACGTAGCCAAACGGAGCCTAATTCAACGTAACCGCTCGAGACCGCAATTAATTGCCTTCCCAGAGTCGAGCAGAGTACAGTAGAGTGACATAGTGTGTAGAAGTCCACCGAATACCAGGGTATAGCACAAAGATCAAATCTAGCCTCCCCTTGCCTATCCAAACGTAATATAAGCAAACATAACCTAACTCAGACAAACGTACTGAGACCGATACTGCTGACCTTCCCAAAGCCAAACAGAATATGCCGGAGCACAATAGTGCGCAGAAAGCCGCCGAATAGCAGTGTATAGCACAAAAGTCAATGCTATCCTGTCCTAACGCAGCCTATCGTAACATTGGCGGACGAAACGTAACAAAAACTGACGTGGCACGACTGCTATTGCTGGCTTCACGTGAGCTAAGCAGAGTACAGCAGAGCAATGTAGAACGCTGCAGTCTTCCGGATAGCAGAGCAGAGCAAAAGGATCATAGCTCTTTTAACAAAACATGACCAAACCTAACATAACCGAAAGGAACGTGACCCAACCAAACGTGCTTCGAGCACTATTGCTGTCGTCCACAGAGGCAAGCAATGTGTGGTAGCGCTCTCAAGTGCGCAGATGTCCATATAATAGCAGTGTGTATCACAAAGATCGAAGTTATCCTAAACTAACACATCGTCGCCTAACGTAGCCAAACGTAATCTAACCCAACCTAACGTGCCGCGACCACTATTGGTGGACACCGAGAGCCAAGCAGAGCATGTTAGGACAATGTGTAGCGCAGAAATCCACCGAATAGAGGTGTATAGAGCAAGGGTCGTATGTACTATAGCCTAACCTGTCGTAACCCAACCTAACCAAACGTAGTGTAACACAACAGAACGTACCGCGACCACTGCTGCTGGCACACGCGGAGACAAGCAGAATAGAGAAGAGCACTGCAGAAAACGGAAATCCTCCGAAAGCCGTGTACGGCAATAAAGACAGTGCTATCCTTTCCAAACTAAACATAACCCGTCCTATTCAAACGTAACCTAACCCAACCTAACGTGCCACAAACACAATTTCTCGCCTCCCCAGTGGCGAGCAGATTGTAGTAGAGCAATGCAGAGCGTAGGAATCGAACGTATAGCTGTGTGCAGCGCAATCGTCTAAGAAATCGTATCCAAGCCTTCATAACCTAACCTAATCAAACGTAACACGACTCAACTGAACGTGGCGAGACCACTGTTGCTGGCTTACACAGAGCAATGCTGAAATTATCAGGAAACGGTAGAGCGCAGAAACGCGCGTATTGCAGCGTATAGCACAAAAGTCAGAACTATAATATCCTAACCTCACCAAACGTAACACAACCGAACATAGCATAGCTCAACCTAACGTGTCGAGACCACGGTTGCTGGCCTTCCCAGAGCAAAGCTGAAAATATTTGTGGAGCGAAGGGAGCAGGTATACACATCATGGAAGACTACAGCGCAAAAGTGAAGGCAATCCGCTTCGAATCTACGCAACCTTAACACAACCAAACCTAAGATAACTAAAACTAGCGCGCCGCGACCGCTATTGCCGGCCTCAACTGAACTATGGAGATCACATTAGTGGAGAGTAGATCGTCGAAATCCATAGTACCGCAGTGTACATCAGAAAAGTCAGGCATACCCAAATCTAACCCAAACTAACAGAATATAACCAAACACAGCCGAACCCAACCTAACGTGCCGAGAACGATATGGCTGCCACCCCCAAAGCCAAGCAGGATATAATGAAGCACAGTATATCTCAGACGTCCGCCGAATAGCACAGTACAGCTCAAAAGTTGAAGCTATCCTAACCAAATTTAGCCAAACCCAACCTAACCGAGCGTAACCTGATACAACATAACGTGCCGAGACCCCTATTGCTGGCCTTCACAGAGCAAATCGGAAAATATTAAAGCACTGTGAGGAACAGAAATCCACCTAATAGCAGACTCTGGCAATACAGTAAATGCTATCCTCTCGAAACGTAACCAAACGTAACACAACCAAACGTGCCGCTACCACTATATCTGGCCTCCGCATGGCCAAGTTGAACACATTAGTGGAGTGTAGAACGCAGAAATCCATAGGATCGATGTGTATATCGGAAAAGTCGAAAATACGTAAGCCTAACCCAGATCAACGGGACACAACCGAACATAGCCTATCTCAAGCTGACGAGCCTAGAACGCTATTGCTGCCCTCCCCACAGCCAGGCAGGACATTCTAGAGCACAGATGAGGGCGGAAAACAATGAAATGTCAGTGTACAGCACAAACGTTCAAGAGCTATCCTAGCCAAACCAAGCCCAAACCTACCGAACCGAACGTAACATGACTCAGCACAACGTGTCGAGACCACCGTTGCTGGCCTTAATTGAGCCAAGCTGAAAACACTAGAGCAATGCAGGACGCAGAAATCCAACTAGTAGCGGACTATCCTACTAAAGTCGAAGCCATCCTCTCCTAACCTAGCCAATCGTAACATAACTAAACGCAACATAACTGAAACAAACGTGCCTAGATCACTATTGCTGGCCTTCCCAGAGCCAAGCGGAACATATTGAATCACTGAAGGGCGCAGGAATCCACCTAATAGCAGATTATTGCCCTAAGGTCAAAGCTATTCTCTCCTAACACAACCGAACATAATGTAACTCCACCTAACATGCCACGACCACCATTGCTGGCCGCCAAAGAGCCATGCAGAGCACATTAGTGGAGTGCAGGACGAAGGTATCCATAGAAGCGCAGTGTGTATCAAATAACTCAGTGCTACCCAAACCGAACCCAAACCAACAGTTACATTACAAAGCATAGCTTAACTCAAACCAGCGTTCCGTGACGGCCATTACTGCCAACCCCACAGCAAAGAAGGTCATGCTAGAGCATTGAAGAGCGCAGAAAACCACCGGGTAGCAATGTACAGCACAAAAGTTAAAGGTATTCTAACCAAACTTAGCCTTACCGAACCTAAGCAAATGTAACCGGAATCAGCATAA
Source organism: Eufriesea mexicana (assembly GCF_001483705.2). Lineage (NCBI taxonomy): Eukaryota > Metazoa > Arthropoda > Insecta > Hymenoptera > Apidae > Eufriesea > Eufriesea mexicana. The sequence continues at coordinate 44,107 of NW_016912448.1, forward strand.
CGTGCCGGGCCACTAATGTTGGCCATCACAGTGATAAGCAGAGCACAATAGTGGAAAGTAGAGCACAAAACCCGACAATCGCAGTGTATATCAGAAAGGCCAAGGCTACCCAAACATAAATCAAACCAACGAAACGTAACCAAACATAGCCCAAGAGAACCTAACGTGCCGAGACCGCAATTGTTGCCCTCCCCAGAGCCAAGCAGGACATGCTAGAGCGCAGTGGCAGCGCAGGACTCCACCGAATAGCAGTGTACAGGGCAAATGTTGATGGTATCCTAACTAAACACTGCCTAACCCAACCTAAACGAACGTTATCTGACTGAGCATCACATGCCGAGACCACTACCGCTGCCCTTGACAGAGCCAAGCAGGACATACTAGAGCCAGTAGAGCGCAGAAGTCCACCTAATAGCAGTGCACAACACAAAACATGAAGATGACCTAACAAAGCATAGCCAAACCCAACATAACCGGACGTAACATTACTCAACATAACGTGCCGAAACCACTATTACTGCCCTTCCCAGAGACAAGATGACAATATTAGAGTGCTGTAGGGTGCAAAATCCACCTGATAGCAGACTATAGCACGAAAGTTATAGCTATCCCCTCCTAAACTAACCAACTGCAGCAAAAACTAGCGTAACGAAACGCAACCTAACGTGCCGCAGCCACTATTGCTTTCCTCCACAGTGCCAAACGGATCACACCAGTGGGGAGTAGAACGCAGAAATACATAGAATCGCAATGCATATCAGAAAAGTCAAAGCTACTTAAGCCTAACCCAAACAAACAGGGCATAGGAGAACATAGCCTAACTCAAACTAACATGCCGAGACCGCTATTGCTGTCCCCTCCTGAAGCACGCAGGACATACTAGAGCACAGTAGAGAGCAGATATCCACAGAAACGCTGTGTACAGCACAAAACTTAAATTTACTCTGACCAAACATTGCCAAAACCAACATAGCCGAACGTAACGTGACACAAGGTAACGTGCCGAGACCAATAATGTTGTCCTTCCCTGAGCCAAGCTGAAAATATTATAGCACTGCAGGCAGCAGGAATCCACCTAATGGCAGACTATAGGACTAAAGTCGTAGCTATACTCTCCTAACAAAACCAACCGCAAAAATACCCAACGTAACCAAACCCAACCTATCGTGTCGCGACCACTGCTGCCGGCCTGCTCAGAGTCAAGCAGAGCACAATAGCGGAGTGTAAATCGCAGAAATCCATAGAATCGCAGTGTCTATCAGATGAGTCAGTACCACCCAAACCTATACCAAAGCAACGGAACATAAGCAAACATAGCGTATCTCAAACTGACGTGCCGTGTTCGCGGTTGCAGTCCTCCCTACAGCCAAGCCGGACATACTAGAGGACAATAGCACGCAGAAATCAATGGAATAGCAGTGTGTAGCACAAAAGTACAAGCTATCCTCTCCTAGTACAACATGTCGTATCACAACCGAACTTCACATAACTAAACCTAACATGCCGCGAGCACTATTTCTGAGCTATCCTCTCCTAGTATAACATGTCGTATCACAACCGAACTTCACATAACTAAACCTAACATGCCGCGAGCACTATTTCTGGTACCCCAGGACCAAGCTAAAAACATTGGAGTGCTGTCGGTCGCAGAAATCCTCTTTATAGCGGAAAACGTTTCTAAAGTCAAAGATATCCACTCCTAACCTATCCAACCGTAACACAACCAAGCGTAACCAAGCTCAACCTAACGTGCCGCGAGCACTACTGCTGGCCTCCACAGAGCCAAGCAGAGGAAATTTGTAAGGAGTAGAACACAGAAATCCATAGAATCGCAGTGTATATCAGAAGAGTCAGAGATAGCCAAGCCTAACCAAACCAACGGAACAACACCGAACACAGCCTAACTCAACCCAGCGTGCCGGGACCGCTATTGCTGCCCAGCCCAGAGCCAGGCAGGGCATACCAGAGCACAGCAGAGCGCAGAAATCCATCGAATGGAAGTGTGCAGAACAAAAGTTAAAGCTACTCTGACCAAACATAGCCTAACCCACCCTATCCGAAAGTAACCTGACAGAACATAACGTGCCCCGGACACTATTTCTGGACGTCCCAGAGCCAAGCTAGAGACATTAGCTCACATTATTGCGCAGAAATCCACCTAATATCAGACCATAGCACTAAAGCCATATCAATCCACCCCGAACCTAGCCAATCGTAACATAAACAAGCGCAACCTACCTCAACCTAACGTGCCGCGAGCACTACTGCTGGCCTCCACAGAGCCAAGCAGAGGACATTTGTAAGGAGTAGAACACAGAAATCCATAGAATCGCAGTGTATATCACAAGAGTCAGAGATAACTAAGCCTAACCAAACCAACGGAACAAAACCGAACACAGCCTAACTCAACCCAGCGTTCCGGGACCGCTATTGCTGCCCAGCCCAGAGCCAAGCAGAGCACACTAGCGGAGAGTAGAACGCAGAAGTCCATAGAATCGCAGTGTATATCAGAAAGGTCGAAGCTATCCGAGCATAACCAAAGCCAACGGAAGATAGCCAAACATAGTCTGACACAACCTAACGCGCCGTGGCCGCTATTTTTGCCCACCCCAGAGCAAAGCAGGATATTCTAGAGCACAGTATTTCGCAGAAATCCACCGTATAGCAGTGTACAGCACAAAAGTTATAGCTATCCTATCGAAACATGGCCTAACGCAACCTAGCTGAACGTAACATGGCTCAACATATCGCGCGGAGACCCCCATTGCTGGCATTCTCGGAGCCAAGCCGAAAACATTAAAGCACTCTCGCGGGCCGGAATCCAACAAGTAGCAGACTATGGCACTAAACTCAAATCCATCCTCTCCCAACCTGATCAACCGCAACATAAACGAGCGTAACCCAATTCAGCCTGACATGCTGCGACCACTATTGCTGGCCTCCGCAGAGTCAAGGGGAACTCGACAGTGTAGGGTAGAACTTAGAAATCCATATAATCGCTGTGTATATCAGAAAAGTCGAAGCTACCCAAGCCTAAACCATACCAATACGACATAGACAAACAATGCCTTACTAAACATAACGTGCCGACACCGCTATTGTTGCCCCACACAGAACCAAGCGGGACAAACTAGAGCGCAGTAGAGCGCATAAATGCACCGAATAGCAGTGCCCAGCACTGAAGTTCAAGCTAACCTGACCTAACATAGCCTTACCCAGCATAACCGAACGTAGCCTGACCTAACATAACGTGCCGAGACGACTATTTCTGGCCTTTCCTGTACAAAGCAGAACGTACTGGAGCACTGTATGTCGCTGACATCCACCGAATAACAGTGTATAGAGCAAAAGTCAAAGACATCGCCTCCAGCCCTATCCAATCGTAACATAGCCAAACGTAACATAACAAAACATAACGTGCCCCGACCACGATAGCAGGACTCTCCAGAGCCGAGCAGAATATGCTTGCAGAGTAGAGCGAAGAGGTCCACCGAATAGCATTTCATGCCATAAAGGTGAAAGCCATCATATCCAAACTTAACCAAACCTAACATAACCAAACGTGACTTGAATCAAGCAAACGTGACACGAACAACACTGCTGGCCTCCCAGGGACAAGCACAATACAATGGAGAACAGTGGAACGCAGAAATGCACCGAATAGTAGTGTATACCACAAAAGTTGGAGCTATCCCTTGCTAACGTAACCAACCGTAACACAACCAAACGTAACCTGACAAAGGATAGCATTCCGAGACATTCATTCCTGTCCTCCCCAGAGCCATGCAAAACATATAAGGAGAGAGTAGGGCGCAGAAATCCATAGAATCGAATCGTATGGCAGAAAATTCAAAGCTTCCAAACCTAAGCCATGCCAGCATTAATCAAACACACGAAACATAACACAGACTAACGTGCCTCGGCCACAATTCCTTGCATCCTCATAGCAAAGCAGACCATATCAGAGCGTAGTGGAGCGGAGAAATCCACCAAAAATCAGGAAGTCGCGCCAAAGTGAGAATTATACTATCCTAACCTAACCAAAGGCAACATAAGCAAAGGCAACGTAACTCCGCCTAACGGGCCGAGTGCTCTACTTCTACCCTCCCCATGGTCAAGCAGAATGTACTAGAGCAAAGTAGGGCGCAGCAATCCACCGAATAGCAGTGAACAGCACAAATGTCGAAGCTATCCTTACCAAACGTAACCTAACCTAGCCAAGCAAAACGTACCATAGCTCACCCTATCCTGCCGAGACCACTGTTGCTGCCCTCCACAGAGCCAAGCAGAACATATTACAGGTGGGCAGAGTGCGGAAATACATAGAATCCCTGTGCTTAGCACAATAGTCGAAGCTACACTGTCCTAAACTATCCAATCGTGACAAAACGGAACGTAACGTAATACAACCCAGCGTGCCGCGACCAGGATTGCTGGCCTTCCCAGAGTACAAGCAGAACATGCTAGAGGATAATAGAACGCAGAAATCCATATAATTGCAATGTACACCAGAAAAGTCTAGGCTAACCCAACCTAACCCAAACCAACGTAACCTAACCAAACGTAGCTTAACTCGCCATAACATGCAGTTACCGATATAGCTGGACTTCCAGAGCCAAGCAGAATAAAGTAGAGCACAGCAGAGCGTAGAAGTCCAGCGAAAAGCTGTGTATACCACGAAAGGCAGATCTATCCAAACCAAACCCAAGCAAACGTAACGTAACCAAGCGTTGTCTATCTAAAACTATAGGGCCGAGCACACTATTAATGGCCTCCCCAGAGTTCAGCAGAGTATAGCACAGCTGCGTCGAGCGTAGAAATCCACCGAATTGTAGTGTATAGCACAGAAGTCAAAGCTATCATATTTTATCCTATCCAAACGTAGCATAACCGAACGCAACATAACTCAGAATAGCAAGCCGAGAGCACTACTCATGGCCTCCCCATAGCCAAGCAGAATGTACTAGAGCACAGTAGAGGGCCAAAATCAGCCGAATAGCAGTGTATAGCAAAAATGTCAAAGCTATCCTATGCTATAATAGCCAAACCTAACATAGCCATGCGAAATCTATCACAGCCTAACGTGACGCCCACAGTAGCTGGCCTCCACGGAGCCAAGCTGAACATATTAGAGCACTGTAGAATGCAGAAGTCCACCGAATAGCGCAGTGTACAGCGCAAAAGACAAGGCTATCGTATCCTAACTGTACCACCCGTAGCATAAACACGCGTAATCCTTCTGATCCTAACGCTCCGAGACCACCATTGCTCTCCTCCCCAGAGCCAAACAGAAGATACTATAGCACTGTAGAGCGCAGGGAACAAAAGCATTGCAGTGCATAGCACAAAAGTGAAGGATACCCTGACCTAACTTGACTTAACCTAACCTTCCCAAAGGTAGAGTAACTCAACATAGAATGTCGAGAACAATATTGCTGGCATCCCCAGTGCGAGGAAGAAGATGCTAGAGCACAGGAGGAGACAGGAATCCGCAGCATTGCTGTGGATAGCACGAAAGTCGAAGCTATCCTAACCAAACCATCTTATCCTAGCTCAACGAAACGCAACCGAACTGAACCTAAAGTACCGATACCACTATTACTGGCCACCGCAGAGTCGAGCAGTGTATACTAAAGCACAGTAGAGCGCAGAAATCCACCTTATTGCAGTGTATGGCCATAAGGTCAAAGATATACAAGCCATACATGAACATTCCTAACCTAACCAATCGTAGCACATCTCAATATATGGTGAATAGACCACTATTGCTGGCCTACCCAGGACTACGCTGAGTACAGTAGAGCACAGTAGAGCGCAGAAGTCCACCGAATTGCAGTGTATAGCACAAAAGTAAAAGCTACCCAATCTTAATATGTCCATCCCTAACTTAGCCAGACTTAGCATAACTGAGCCTAGCGTACCGCTTCAACAATATCTGGTCTCCCCAGAGTCTACCAGAGCTTACTATAGGACAGTAGAGCGCATAAATCCAACAAATTGCTGTGTATTGCGCAAAAGTCAAACATTCCGTGGCCTAACCTGTTCTTAACTAACCTCACTAGACGTAGTGTAACCCAACTTAACGTGATGAGACCAACATTCCTGGTCTCCCCAGAGCCAAGCAGAACATGTGTGAGCACAGTATAAAGCAGGAAACCACCAAATAGCAATGTATAGTATAAAAGTCAAGGCTATCGTTTCCTAACATATCTAAACGTGACATGAACGAACGTATCATAACTCAAGCTATCGTCCTGCGACCACTATTTCTGGCCTCCCCAGAGCCAAGCGGAATATTTTAGAGCACAGCAGAGCGCAGAAGTCCACCGTATTGAAGTGCAAATCACAAAAGTGGAAGATAACCTAAGCTAATGGTTCCCAGTCTACACTACCCAAAGTAGTGTAACTCAACATAACGTGATGAGGCAAATGTTGCTGGACACCCCAGAGACAAGAACAATATAATAGAGCACATTAGGTCACAGGAATCCAACAAATAATGGCGTAAAGGGCGAAAGTCAGAGATCCCCTAACCGAAAATAACCTAACCAAACCTAACCGAACGTAACCTAGCTGGAACCAACGTGCAACGACAAACACTGCTCGCCTCCCCATAGTCGAACAGAGTATAGTGGAGCAATGTAGGGCGCGGAAATACACTGAATAGCAGCGTATAGCACAAAAGACGAATATACCCAAATCAAACATCCCTAACCAAACCGAATGAT
>NW_016912449.1:0-659 GCF_001483705.2 Eufriesea mexicana
CTGTATCTGTTCACTGCATTGCTCTACTAGCATCTGCTTGTCTCCGTAGGGGACTGAAATTATTTTAGTGGCACGCTTGTCTTAGATTGGTTACGCATGGTTAGGATAGGTTAGGTTACATTTGGTTATGGTGGATTTGACTTTTTTGTTGTACACTGCAATTCGGTCGGTACCTATGCTCTGAATTGCACTGCTAGCATCTGCTTGTCTCTGGCGATGCCCGTAATAGCGGTCGTGGCACGTTTGTTTGGGTTATGTTATGTTTGGCTGGGCCATGTTAGGCTATGTTTGGTCAGCATATCTCTGCCTTTTGCGCTGTACACTGCAGTGCGGTGGAATACTGCGCTCTGCTGTGTTCTAGTATATTCTGCGTGGCTCTGTGGAGGTTAGCAATAATGGTTTCGAGACGTTAGGTTGTGATATGTTACGCTCGGATAGGTTATGTTAGTCTGGGTTTGGATAGGATAGCCCTGACTTTTCATCTAAACATTGCCCATATATGGACTTCTGCGCTCTACGCTCCTCCATCATACCCAGCTTGGCTCTTGGGATGACAGCAACCGTGGTCGCCGCACGTCAGGTCTTGTCAAGTTACCCTCGGTTAGGTAACGTTAGGATAGGTTTCGCCGGGTTAGCTTCTACTTTTGTGCTATGCACTG
>NW_016912450.1:0-1406 GCF_001483705.2 Eufriesea mexicana
ACTGCTATGCTCAGGGCATGACAGAAATGGTGGCCGCGGCACGTGAGTTTGCGTTATGTTATGAAAGCATGGATTGTTTTTGGAGAGCTCTGACCTTTCGGCTATACACTGCCATTCTATTGACTTCTGCGCTCCATTCTCCTCCGGCATGAAATGCTTGGCCACGTGGAGGCCAGAAATATTCGTCTAGGCACGTTAGGTTCTGTTAGGTTACGTTTGGATGTGTTCGGTTTTTTCAGGTTAGTATAAGATGACATTGTCTTTTGTGCTATACACTGCTATTCGGAGGATTTCTGCGCTCCTCGCTACGCTACTGAACTCTAATCGACTCTGGGGAGGCCAACAATGCATGTCGTGGGACGATTGGTTGTGTTACGTTACGTACGGCTAGGTCAGGTTAGGCTAGGTTTGGCGAGGAGAGCCTTGACCTTTGCGCTACGTACTGCTATTCGATTGGTTTCAGTGCTATACTGTGCTCAAATATGTCCTTCTTGGCTCTGGGGAAGCAAGGAAAATAGTTCTCGGCTTGTAAGGTTTAGCTATTCTACGCTTGGTTATACTAGTTTGGGTACGGTTTGGTTAGGATGGCTTTGACTTTTGTGCAATACGCTGATATACGGTCCATTTCTGCGCTCTACTGTGATCTAACATTCTCTGCCTGGCGATGGATAGGCCAGATGTAGTGGCCGCTGCACGTTAATCTGCATTAGGTTGGGAATGGTTATGTTACGTTTGGTTAGGTTAGGAGAGTGTAGCTTTGACCGTTGAGCTATACACAGCTATTCGGTCGATACCTGCTCTCTGGGTTGCTCTACTAGCATCTGCTTTCATCTGAGGAGGCCAGCAATAGCGGACGTGGCACGTTTTGTTGGGTTAAGTTACATATGACTGGATTAGGCTAGGTTAGGTTTATTTATGGTGGCTTTGGCTTTTTTCTATGCACTGCTATTCGTCGGACTTCTGCACTCTATTGTGAACAGTATATTCTGCTTGGCTATGTGGATGCCAGTAACAGCGGTCTCCGCACGTCAGCTTGTGATATGTTACGTCTGGATAGGTCACGTTATCCTCGGCTAGGTTTGGGTATTCCGTCTTTTCTGCTATTCACTGCGATTCTATGGACTTCTATGCTCTTCTCTCCTCTATTTTGTTTCGCTTGACTCTGTGGATGCCAGCAATAGTGGTCGGGTCAGGTTAGGTTGAATTAGATTACGTTTGGTTATGTTGGGCATCGATATGTTAGGTTAGGATATCTTTGAGTTTTGTGACATACACTGCCATTCCACCGTCTTCCGCCTCCTACTCTCCTCTAGTTTGTTCTGCTTGGATATGGGGATGCCAGGAGTAGTGTTCACGGCGAGATAGGCTGAGTTGAGCTGCGTTTGGCTACGTTACGTTTGGTTAGG
>NW_016912451.1:0-5399 GCF_001483705.2 Eufriesea mexicana
TTCCCCGTCATTTATGCAAGGAAGTTAGCCCACCACGATATTAGTCGAAAATGACAATAAAATCGAATTTTCCAGCCGGATTCTATAGCTCTGCAACGGCTATAGCACGTCAATAGAGTCTTTCCTCCTTATTTATGCACGAAAGCTAGCGCACCACGAGATTGGTCGAAAATGTGAATAAAATTGAATTTTCCAGGCAGATTCTAGAGCATTGCCATGGTTATGGTACGCCAGTAGAATCTTTCCTCCGTATTTATGCATGACAGGTAGCTCACCACGATATTAGTCGAAAATGTCAATAAAATTGCATTTTCCAGCCGGACTCTATAGCTCTGCAATAGCTATAGCACATCAAGAGAGTCTTTTCTCCTTATTTATGCACGAAAGCTAGCTCACCACGATATTAGTAGAAAGTACCAATGAAATTGAATATTCCAGCCAGATTCTAAAGCATTGCAATGGCAGTGGCACACCAATAGGGTCTGTCCTCCTTATTTATGATAGAAAGTTACATCACCACGATATCAGTCGAAAATGTCAATAAAATTGTATTCCCCGTCCTGATTCTATAGCACTGCAATGGCTATGGCACGACAATAGAATCTGTCCTACTTATTTATGCAAGAAAGTCTGCTCATCACGGTATTATGCGTAAACGTCAATAAAATTGAATTTTCCTGCCGGATTCTATAGCTATGCAATTGCTATAGCACGTCAATAGAATCTTTCCTCCTTATTTATGCACGAAGGCTAGCGCACCACGATATTGGTCGAAAATGTCAATAAAATTGAATTTTCCTGGCAGATTCTGGAGCATTGCCATGGCTATGGTACGCCAATAGACTCTTTTCCTCCTCATTTATGCAAAAAAGATAGCTCACCACGATATTAGTCGAAAATGTCAAGAAAATTGAATTTTCCAGGCAGATTCTATAGCACTGCAATGGTTATAGCACCCCAATAGAATCCTTCCTCCTTATCTAAGCAAGAAAGCTTTCTCATCACGATATTAGTCGAAAACGCCAATACAATTGAATTTCCCTGCCGGATCCTATAGCTCTGCAATGGCAAGAGCACGTCAATAGGATCTTTCAGTTGTAGTTATGCACGAAAGCTAGCGCATCACGATGTTGTTCAAAAATGTCAATAAAACTGAATTTTCCATCCAGATTCGAAGACATTGCAATGGCTATAGCACGTTAATTGAATCTTTCCTCCTTATTTATTCACGAAAGTTAGCTCACCACGATATAAGTAGAAAATGTCAATGAAGTTGAATAATCCAGTCAGATTCTCAACCATTCCAATGGCTATAGCGCGCAAATGGATACTTTCCTTTTTATTTATGCAACACAAGTAACTCACCACGATATTAGAGGAAAATGCCAATGAAATTGAATATTCCAGCCTGATTCTAAAGCATTGCAATGGCTGTGGCACGCCAATAGTATCTGTCTTCATTATTTATGCAAGAAAGTTACCTCACCACGATATCAGTCGAAAACGTCAATAAAATTGAATTCCCCATCCAGATTCTATAGCACTGCAATGGCTGTGGTACGCCAATAGAATCTGTCCTTATTTATGCAAGAAAGTTACCACACCACGATATTAGTTCATAGTGTCAATAAAATTGAATCTACCAGGCAGATTCTAGAGCATTGCAATGGCTATGGTTCGCCAATAGAATCTTTCCCCATCATTTATGCACGGAAGTTAGCTCACCAGGATATTAGTCGAAAATGTCAGTAAAATTGAATTTTCCAGCCGTATTCTATAGCTCTGCAATGGCTATAGCACGTCAATAGAGTCTTTCCTCCGTACTTATGCATGACAGGTAGCTCACCACGATATTAGTCGAAAATGTCAATAAAATTGAATTTTCCAGGCGTATTGCATAGCTCTGCGATGGCTATAGCACGTCAATAGAATCTTTTCTCCTTATTTATGCACGAAAGACAGCGCACAAATAAATTGGTCGAAAATGTCAATAAAATTGTATTCCCCGTCCTCAGTCTATAGCATTGCAATGGCTGCGGCACGCCAATAGAATCTTTCCCCGTCATTTATGCAAGGAAGTTAGCCCACCACGATATTAGTCGAAAATGACAATAAAATTGCATTTTCCAGCCGGATTCTATAGCTCTGCAATAGCTATAGCACGTTAATAGAGTCTTTCCTCCTTATTTGTGCACGAAAGCTAGCTCACCACGATATTAGTAGAAAATGCCAATGAAATTGAATATTCCAGCCAGATTCTAAAGCATTGCAATGGCAGTGGCACGCCAATAGAGTCTGTCCTCCTTATTTATGCAAGAAAGTTACATCACCACGATATCAGTCGAAAATGTCAATAAAATTGGATTTTCCAGGCGCATTCTATAGCTCTGCGATGGCTATAGCACGTCAATAGAATCTTTCCTCCTTATTTATGCACGACAGATAGCGCACAAATATATTGGTCGAAAATGTCAATAAAATTGTATTCCCCATCCTCAGTCTATAGCATTGCAAAGGCTGTGGCACTCCAATAGAATCTTTCCCCCTCATTTATGCAAGGAAGTTAGCCCACCACGATATTAGTCGAAAATGACAATAAAATTGCATTTTCCAGCCGGATTCTATAGCTCTGCAATAGCTATAGCACGTCAATAGAGTCTTTCCTCCTTATTTGTGCACGAAAGCTAGCTCACCACGATATTAGTAGAAAATGCCAATGAAATTGAATATTCCAGCCAGATTCTAAAGCATTGCAATGGCAGTGGCACGCCAATAGAGTCTGTCCTCCATATTTATGCAAGAAAGTTTCATCACCACGATATCAGTCGAAAATGTCAATAAAATTGTATTCCCCGTCCTGATTCCATTGCACTGCAATGGCTGTGGCACGACAATAGAATATGTCCTACTTATTTATGCAAGAAAGTCTGCTCATCACGATATTAGTCGTAAACGTCAATAAAATTGAATTTTCCTGCCGGATTCTATAGCTATGCAATTGCTATAGCACGTCAACAGAATCTTTCCTCCTTATTTATGCAAGAAAGTTTGCTCACCAGAATATTAGTCGAAAATGTCAACAAAATTGAATTTTCCAGCCGTATTCTATAGCTCTGCAATGGCTATAGCACGTCAATAAAGTCTTTCCTCCGTATTTATGCATGACAGGCAGCTCACCACGATATTAGTCGAAAATGTCAATAAAATTGAATTTTCCAGGCGTATTCTATAGCTCTGCGATGGCTATAGCACGTCAATAGAATCTTTCCTCCTTATTTATGCACGACAGATAGCGCACAAATATATTGGTCGAAAATGTCAATAAAATTGTATTCCCCATCCTCAGTCTATAGCATTGCAAAGGCTGTGGCACTCCAATAGAATCTTTCCCCCTCATTTATGCAAGGAAGCTATCTCACCACGATATTAGTAGAAAATGTCAATAAAATTGCATTTTCCAGCCGGATTCTATAACTCTGCAATAGCTATAGCACGTCAAGAGAGTCTTTTCTCCTTATTTATACACGAAAGATAGCTCACCACGATATTAGTAGAAAATACCAATGAAATTGAATATTCCAGCCAGATTCTAAAGCATTGCGATGGCAGTGGCACACCAATAGAGTCTGTCCTCCTTATTTATGCAAGAAAGTTACATCACCACGATATCAGTCGAAAATGTCAATAAAATTGTATTCCCCGTCCTGATTCTATAGCACTGCAATGGCTGTGGCACGACAATAGAATCTGTCGTACTTATTTATGCAAGAAAGTCTGCTCATCACGATATTAGTCGTAAACGTCAATAAAATTGAATTTTCCTGCCGGATTCTATAGCTATGCAATTGCTATAGCACGTCAATAGAATCTTTCCTCCTTATTTATGCACGAAAGCTAGCGCACCACGATATTGGTCGAAAATGTAAATAAAATTGAATTTTCCTGGCAGATTCTAGAGCATTGCCATGGCTATGGTACGCCCGCAGAATCTTTCCTCCTCATTTATGCAAGAAAGTTAGCTCACCACGACATTAGTCGTAAATGTCAATAAAATTGTGTTTTCCAGGCAGATTCTAGAGCATTGCAATGGCTATAGCGATCCAATAGAACCCTTCCTCTATATCTAAGCAAGAAAGTTAGCTCATAACGATATTAGTCGAAAACGTCAATAAAATTGCATTTTCCATCCGGATTCTATAGCTCTGCAATGGCAGTAGCACGTCAATAGAATCCTTCCTCCATATTTATGCACGGAAGTTACCTCACCACGATATTAGTAGAGAATGTCAATGAAACTGTATATTCCAGCCAGATTCTAAACCATTGCAATGGCTATAGCACGCAAATGGTGATTTGCCTCCTTATTTATGCAAGACAGGCAGCCCACCACGTTATTAGTCGAAAGTGTCAATAAAATTGTATTTTCCAGGCAGTTTCTAGAGCATTGCCATGGCTATGGTACGTCAATAGAATCTTTTCCTCCTCATTTATGCAAAAAAAGATAGCTCACCACGATATTAGTCGAAAATGTCAATAAAATTGGATTTACCTGGCAGATTCTAGAGCATTGCCATGGCTATGGTACGCCAATAGAATCTTTCCCCATCATTTATGCAAGCAAGTTAGCTCAGCAGGATATTAGTCGAAAATGTCAATAAAATTGAATTTTCCAGCCGTATTCTGTAGCTCTGCGATGGCTATAGCACGTCAATGGAACCTTTCCTCCTTATTTATGCACGAAAGATAGCGCACAGATATGTTGGTCGAAAATGTCAATAAAATTGTATTCCCCAGCCTCAGTTTATAGCATTGCAAAGGCTGTGGAACACCAATAGTATCCTTCCCCCTCATTTCTGCAAGGAAGTTTGCTCACCACGATATTAGTCGAAAATGTCAATAAAATCGAATTTTCCAGCCGGATTCTATAGCTCTGCAATAGCTATAGCACGTCAATAGAGTCTTTCCTCCATATTTATGCAAGAAAGATTGCTCACCAGAATATTAGTCGAAAATGTCAACAAAATTGAATTTTCCAGCCGTATTCTATAGCTCTGCAATGGCTATAGCACGTCAATAGAGTCTTTCCTCCGTATTTATGCATGACAGGCAGCTCACCACGATATTAGTCGAAAATGTCAATAAAATCGAATTTTCCAGCCGGATTCTATAGCTCTGCAATAGCTATAGCACGTCAATAGAGTCTTTCCTCCATATTTATGCACGAAAGATAGCGCACAAATATATTGGTCGAAAATGTCAATAAAATTGTATTCCCCAGCCTCAGTCTATAGCATTACAAAGGCTGTGGAACACCAATAGTATCTTTCCCCCTCATATCTGCAAGGAAGTTTGCTCACCACGATATTAGTCGAAAATGTCAATAAAATCGAATTTTCCAG
>NW_016912452.1:0-247 GCF_001483705.2 Eufriesea mexicana
CATTTTCGGCTAATATCGTGGTGAGGTAGCTTTCGTGCATAAATAAGGAGGAAATATTCTATTTCCGCGCTATAGCCGTTGCAGTGCTGTAGAATATGGCCGGAATATTCAATCATACTGACATTTTCGACGAATATCGCGGTGACCTAGCTTTCTTGCATATGTAAGGAGGAAAGATTATACTGGCGTGCTATAGCCATTGCAATTCTATAGAATCTGCCTCGAAAATTCAATTTTATTGACATCT
>NW_016912453.1:0-3247 GCF_001483705.2 Eufriesea mexicana
CATTGCAGTGCAATAGAATATGGCTGGAGAACTCAATTTTATTGAAATTTTCGAATGATATCGAGGGGAGCTAACTTTCTTGCGTAAATAAGGGAGAAAAATTAAATTGGCGTGCTATAGCCGCTGCAGTGCAACAGAATCTGGCTTGAAGACATAATTATATTGACAAGTTCGACTTATATCGGGTTGAGATAACTTTCTTGCTTAAGTAAGGAGGAAAGATACTATTGGCGTGCTATACCCGTCGCAGTGCTACAGAATCTGGCTGGAAAATTCAATTTTATTGGCATTTTCGCATAATATCGTGGTGAGGTAACCTCCTTGCATAAGTAAGGAGAAAAAATTCCGTTGGAGTGCTATATCCCTTGCAATGCCATAGTATCTGGCTGGAAAATATAATTATATACACATTTTCGGCTAATATCGGGGTGAGCTAACTTTCTTATATAAATAAGGAGGAAAGATCCTATTGGCGTGTTGTAGCCATTGCAATGATACATAATCTCGATGGAAAATCCTATTTTATTAACATTTTCTTCTAATATCGTGGTGAGGTAACTTTTTTGCATAAATAAGGAGGAAAGATTCTATTGACGCGCTATAGCCATTGCAATGCTGTAGAATCTGTCTGGAAATTTCATTTTTATTCACATATACGACTATTGTCGTGATGAGCTACCCTTCATGCGTAAATAAGGAGGAAAAATTCCATTGGCGTGCTACATCCGCTGCAGTGCATCAGAATCTGGCCGGAAGAATAATTATATTGACACGTTCGACTAATACCGGGGAGAGCTAACTTTCTTGCATAAATACGGAAGAAAGATTCTATTGGCGTGCTATAGCCGTTGCAATGCTATAGAATCTGGCTGGAAGATTCAATTTTATTGACATTGTCGTCTAATATCGGGGTGAGGTATCCTCCTTGCATAAGCAAGGAGAAATAGTTCCGGTGGCGTGCTATAGCCGTTGCAATGCCATAGTATCTGGCTGGAAAATATAATTATGTACACAGTTTCGGCAAATATCGGGGTGAGATAACATTCTTGCATAAATAAGGAGGAAAGATCCTATTGGCGTGCTGTAGCCATTGCAATGATGTATAATCTGGATGGAAAATCCAATTTTATTAACATTTTCTTCTAATAACGTGGCGAGGTACCGTTTTTGCATAAATAAGGAGGAAATATTCTATTGGCGTGAAATAGCCATTGCAATGCTACAGAATCTGTCTGGAAATTTCAATTTTATTGACATTTTCGACTAATATCGTGGTGAGCTAACTTCGTTGCATAGATAAAGAGGAAAGGTTCTATTGGCGTGCAATAGCCATCGCAATGCTGTAGAATCAGCATGGAAAATTCAATTTCACTGATATTTTCAAATAATATCGTGGCGAGCAAACTTTCTTGCATAAATAAGGAGGAAAGATTCTATTGGCGTGCTATAGCCATTGCAATGCCATAGAATCTGCATGGAAAATTCATTTTTATTAACATTTTCGACTAATATCGTGGTGAGCTAACCTTCTAGCATAAATAAGGAGGAAGGATTCTATTGGCGTGCTATAGGCACTGCAATGCTGTAGAACATGTCTGGAACAATCATTTTTTTGACTTTTTCGGATAATGTTGTGGAGAGCTAAGCTCGTTGCATAAATAAGGCGGAAATATTGTATTGGCCTGCTGTGGCCATTGCAGTGCAATAGAATATTGCTGGAGAACTCAATTTTATTGAAGTTTTCGAATGATATCGTGGTGAGCTAACTTTCTTGCGTAAATAAGGGAGAAAAATTAAATTGGCGTGCTATAGCCGCTGCAGTGCAACAGAATCTGGCTTGAAGAAATAATTATATTGACAAGTTCGACTTATATCGGGGTGAGCTAACTTTCTTGCTTAAGTAAGGATGAAAGATACTATTGGCATGCTATACCCGTAGCAGTGCTAAAGAATCTGGCTGGAAAATTCAATTTTATTTGCATTTTCGTATAATATCGTGGTGAGGTAACCTCCTTGCATAAGTAAGGAGAAAAAATTCCGTTGGCGTGCTATAGCCGTTGCAATGCCATAGTATATGTCTGGAAAACATCATTATATACACAGTTTCGGCTAATATCGGGGTGAGCTAACTTTTTTGCATAAATAAGGAGGAAAGATTCTATTTCCGCGCTATACCCGTTGCAGTGCTTCAGAAACTGGCTGGAGAATTCAATTTTATTGATGTTCTCGTATAATATCGTCGTGAGGTTACTTTCTTGCTTAAATAAGTAGGAAGAATTCTATTGTCGCGCTATTTCCATTGCAATGCTACAGTATCTGGCTGGAAAATTTAATTTTATTGACATTTTTGAATAATATCGCGGTGAGCTAGCCTCCATGCATATATAAGTAGGAAAGATCCTATTGGTGTGCTATAGCCGTTGCAATGCTATAGAATGATGCTGGAAAATTAAATTTCATTTACATTTTATACCAATATCGTGGTGAGCTAACTTTCTTGCATAAATAAGGGGGAAATATTCAGTTGGCGTGCTATCGCCGTTGCAGTGTTATAGTATCTGGCTGGAAAATATAATTATATAGACAGTTTCGACTAATATCGGCGTGACCTATCTTTCTTGTATATATAAGCAGGAAAGATTCTATTGGCGTGCTATACCAATTGCAATGACATATCATCTGGATGGAAAATGCAATTTTATTGACATTTTCGGCTAATATCGCGGTGAGCTAACCTCCTTGCATAAATAAGGAGGAAAGATGCTTTTGGCGTGCTATGGCCAATGTAGCGCGATAGAATCTGGCTGGAAAATCCACTTTTATTGACATTTTCGAATGATACCGTGGTGAGGTAACTTTCTTGCATATGTAAGGAGGAAAGATTCTATTGGCGTGCTATACCCGTCGCAGTGCTACAGAATCTGGCTGGAAAATTCAATTTTATTGGCATTTTCGCATAATATCGTGGTGAGGTATCTTTCTTGCATATGTAAGGAGGAAAGATACTATTGGCTTGATATAGCCGTTGCAATGCTGTAGAATCTGGCTGGAAGATTCAATTTTATTGACATTGTCGTCTAATATCGGGGTGAGCTAACTTTCTTGCATAAATAAGGAGGAAAGATTCTATTGGCGTGCTATACCCATTGCAATGACATATAATCTGAATGGAAAATCCAATTTTATTGACATTTTCGGCTAATATCGCGGTGAGCTAACCTCCTTGCATAAATAAGGAGGAAAGATG
>NW_016912453.1:3288-5621 GCF_001483705.2 Eufriesea mexicana
TGGAAAATTCAATTTTATTGAAATTTTTAAACAATATCGTGGCGAGGTAACTTTTTTGCATAAATAATGAGGAAAGATTCTATTGGCGTGCTATAGCCGTTGCAATGCTATAGAATCTGGCTGGAAGGTTCAATTTTATTGACATTTTCTACCAATATCGTGGTGAGCTAACTTCCTTGCATAAATAAGGAGGAAAGATTCTATTGGCGTGCTATAGCCATTGAAATGCTATAGAATGATGCTGGAAAATTAAATTTCATTGACATTTTCTACCAATATCGTGGTGAGCTAACTTCCTTGCATAAATAAGGGGGAAAAATTCCGTTGGCGTGCTATAGCCGATGCAGTGTTATAGTATCTGGCTGGAAAATATTATTATATAGACAGTTTCGACTAATATCGGCGTGAGCTAACTTTCTTGCAGAAATAAGAAGGAAAGATTCTATTGGCGTGCTTCACTAATTGCAATGACATATAATCTGGATGGAAAATCCAATTTTATTGACATTTTCGGCTAATATCGCGGTGAGCTAACCTCCTTGCATAAATAAGGAGGAAAGATGCTTTTGGCGTGCTATGGCCATTGTAGCGCGACAGAATCTGGCTGGAAAAGTCCACTTTTATTGACATTTTCGAATGATATCGTGGTGAGGTAACTTTCTTGCATATGTAAGGAGGAAATATACTATTGGCGTGCTATAGCCGTTGCAATGCTATAGAATCTGGCTGGAAGATTCAATTTTATTGACTTTGTCGTCCAATATCGGGGTGAGCTAACTTTTTTGCATAAATAAGGAGGAAAGATTATGTTGATGTGCTATAGCCATTGCAATGCTATATAATCTGTCTGGAACAATCATTTTTATCGACTTTTTCGGATAATGTTGTGGTGAGCAAACTTTGTTGCATAAATAAGGAGGAAAGATTCTATTGGCGTGCTATAGCCATTGGAATGCCATAGAATCTGCATGGAAAATACAATTTTATTGACATTTTCGACTAATATCGTTGTGAGCTAACCTTCTAGCATAAAGAAGGAGGGAGGATTCTATTGGCGTGCAATAGCCATTGTAATGCTATAGAACATGTCTCGAACCATCATTTTTTTGACTTTTTCGGATAATGTTGTGGAGAGCTAAGCTCGTTGCATATATAAGGAGGAAATATTGTATTGGCCTGCTATGGCCATTGCAGTGCAATAGAATATGGCTGGAGAACTCAATTTTATTGAAATTTTCGAATGATATCGTGGTGAGACTAACCTCCTTGCATAAATAAGGAGGAAAGATGCTTTTGGCGTGCTATGGCCATTGTAGCGCAATGGAATCTGGCTGGAAAATCCAATTTTATTGACATTCTCTTCTAATATCGGGGAGAGCTAAGTTTTTTGCGTAAATAAGGAGCAAAGGTTCTATTGGCGTGCTATAGCCATTGCAATGCTATAGAATGATGCTGGAAAATTAAATTTCATTTACATTTTCTACCAATATCATGGTGAGCTAACTTTCTTGCATAAATAAGGGGGAAATAATCCGTTGGCGTGCTATAGCCGTTGCAGTGTTACAGTATCTGGCTGGAAAACATAATTATAAAGACAGTTTCGACTAATATCGGCGTGAGCTAAATTTCTTGCATAAATAAGCAGGAAAGATTCTATTGGCGTGCTATACCCATTGCAATGACATATAATCTGAATGGGAAATCCAATTTTATTGACGTTGTCGTCTAATATCGGGGTGAGCTAACTTTCTTGCATAAATAAGCAGGAAAGATTCTATTGGCGTGCTATACCCATTGCAATGACATATAATCTGAATGGGAATTCCAATTTTATTGACATTTTCTACTAATATCTTGGTGAGATACCTTCTCTCCATTGATATGTAGGAAAGATCTTATTGGCGTACTATGGCCATTGCAATGCTTTGGAATCTGTCTGGAAATTACAATTTTATTCACGTATACGACTATTGTCGAGGTGAGCTAACTCTCTTGCGTAAACAAGGTGGGATTATTCTATTCTCGTGCTATAGCCATTACAATGCTATAGAATCTGCATGAAAATTATATTTTATTGACATTTCGGCTAATATCGTGGTGAGCTAACTGTCTTGCTTAAGTGAGGATGTAAGATACTATTGGCGTGCTATACCCGTCGCAGTCCTACAGAATCTGGCTGGAAAATTCAATTTTATTGACATTTTCGAATAATATCGTGGTGAGGTGACCTCCTTGCATAAGTAATGGGAAACAATTCCGTTGGCGTGCTGTAGCCGTTGCAATGCCATAGAATCTGTCTGGATAAATAAATTTTATTGACATTTTCAACTAAT
>NW_016912454.1:0-1192 GCF_001483705.2 Eufriesea mexicana
TGACCTGACTTGACCTGACTGACCTGAACTGACCAGGCCTGACCTGACCTGACCTGACCTTGCATGACCTGACCCGACATGATCTGATCTAACTTGATCTGACCTGACCTGACCTGACCTGACCTGTTCTGACTTTAACCGGCCTAACCATACCTGACCTGTCCTGACTGACCTGACCTGACCTGACTGACCTGACCTGATCAGACCTGACCGGACATGACCTGAGCTGACCTGACCTGACCTGACCTGACCTGACATGACCTGACCTGACCTGACCAGTCCCGACCCTGCCTGGCCTGACCGGACCTGATGTGACCTGACATGACCTGACCTGACCTGACCTGACCTAACCTGACCTGACCTGACCTGACCTGACCTAACCTGACTTGACCTGACCTGACCTGACCTGACTGACCTGACCTGACCTGCCCTGACCTGTCCTGGCCTGACCTGGCCTACCCTTACCAGACTTGACCTGACCTGACATGACCTGTCCTGACCTGACCTGATCTGACCTGACATGACCTGACGTGACCTGTGCTGACTGATCTGACCTGACCTAACCTGACCAGACCTGACCTGACCGGACTGACCTGACCTGACCTGACCGGACTGACCTGACCTGAGGTGACCTGACCAGCCCCGACCATGCCTGGCCTGACCTGACATGATGTGACCTGACATGACATGATCTGATCTGAAGTGAACTGACCTGAACTGACCTGACCTGACCCGACATGATCTGGCCAGGCCTGACCTTACAGGACCTGACCTGAACTGACCTAACCTGACCTGACCTGACCTGGGCTGATCTTACCTGACTGATCTGACCTGACCTGACATGACCTGACCGTATATGATCTGGCCAGACCTGGCATGACCTGAACTGACCTGAACTGACCTGAACTGACAGCATCTGACCTGACATGACCTGACCTGACCTGTCCTGACCTGACCTTGCCTGACCTGGCGTGACCTGACCTGACTGTTCTGACCTGACCTGACCTGACTTGTCCTGACTTTATCCGGCCTTTCCTGTGCCGACCTGTCCTGACTGACCTGACCTGACCTGACCAGACTGATCTGACCTGATCTGAACTGACCTGACCTGGCCTGACCTAACCTGACCTGTCCTGACTTTAAGCGGCCTTACCAGACCTGACCTGTCCTGACTGACCTGACCTGACCTGAC
>NW_016912454.1:4885-5264 GCF_001483705.2 Eufriesea mexicana
TCCCGACTTTAACCGGCTTTACCTGACCTGACCTGACCAGACATGATATGGCCTGGCCTGACCTGACCATATATGAACTGGCCTGACCTGGCCTGACCTAGCCTGATCTGAACTGACCTGAACTGACCTTACCTGACCCGACCCGACCTGTCCTGTGCCGAATTTAACCGGCTTTACCTGACCTGACCTGACCAGACATGATATGGCCTGGCCTGACCTGACCATATATGAACTGGCCTGACCTGGCCTGACCTAGCCTGATCTGAACTGACCTGAACTGACCTTACCTGACCCGACCCGACCTGTCCTGTCCCGACTTTAACCGGCTTTACCTGACCTGACCTGACCAGACATGATATGGCCTGGCCTGACCTTACCA
>NW_016912454.1:14641-15188 GCF_001483705.2 Eufriesea mexicana
CTGACCTGACCTGACCTGACCTGTCCTGACTGATCTGGCCTGAGCTGAGCTGACCTGACCTGACCTGACCTGTCATCTGCTGACCTGACCTGAACTGACCTGACTTTTCCACAGGAGACCTGACCTGACATGACCTGACTTGACCTGACCTGACCTGACCTGATCTGACATGGCCTGACCTGACGTGACCTGAACTGACTGATCTGACCTGACCTGACCTGGCCTGTCCTGACTTTAAGCGGCCTTACCAGACCAGACCTGTCCTGACTGACCTGGCCGTACTCATCTGACCTGACCTGACCTGGCCTGGCCTGGCCAGACCTGGCCTGACCTGGCCTGACCTGGCCTGACCTGGCCTGACCTGAACTGAACTTACCTGTGCCGACCTGACCTGACCTGTCCTGACTTTAACCGGCTTTACCTGACCTGATCTTACCAGTCATGATATGGCCTGGCCTGTCCTTACCAGGCTTGACCTGACCTCAGATGACCTTACCTGACCTGACCTCATCTGACCTGACCTGACCTGACCTGGCGTGACTTGACC
>NW_016912455.1:0-1712 GCF_001483705.2 Eufriesea mexicana
TTAGGTTATAAGGGCTAGCTATGACTCTTGCGCAACAGACTGCTATTCGTCGGATTCCTGCAAATTGCTGTGTTCTGATGTGTTCAGCTTGTCTCTGGAAGTGTTAGCAAGAGTTGCATCGGCACGCTGCTTTGAGATAGGCTACGTTTATTTGTGTCAGGTTAGGACGGGTTAGGATAGGGTATCTTCGACTTTTCTGCTTTACACGACCATGCGGCGGGTTTCTGCGCTCTACTGTGTCCTAGAATATTCTAGGTGTATCTATGCAAGTCAGCAATAGTGTTCTAGGCACATTAGGTTGCGTTCGACTACGTTTGGTTACGTATGTTAGTTTGGGTTAGGTTTACTCCTTCTTTCGTCGTATATACTGATATTCGTTGCATTTCTGCGCTCAACTGTGCTCCGGTATATTCCGCTTGGCACTGGGGAGGCCAGCAAAGGTGGTCTAGGCACGTTAGTTTGGTTTATGTTGTGCTTGTTTATGTTGCGTTTGGTTAGGCTAGGATAAGATAACTTTGACTTTTGCGCCATACAACTGCTATTCGTGGAACTTCTGCTCTATACTGTGCTCTAATGTTCTCTGCTTATCTCCGGGGAGGCCAGTAGTAGTGGTCTCGACACAGTGGGTTTTGTTATGTTACGCTAGGCTATGCTATGGTTATATGCTTTAGGTTTGGGTAGCTTTGACCTTCTCGGCATAGATTGTTATTCGGTGGATTCCTGCGCTCTACTGTGCTGGGCTATACTCTACTAGACCCTGTGGAGGCCAGCAATAGTGGTCGCTGCAAGTTGTGGTACGTTTGGCTACGTTAGGATTTCGTGGGTTTGAAGAGGATAGCTTCAACTTTTGTGTTATGCACTACTATTCGGTGGATTTCGGCGCTCTGCTCTGTTCTGACATGTCCAGCTTGGCCCTGGCCAAGACAAGGGTAGTGGTTTTGGTCCGTTATGCTGAGTTAGGCAAGGCTTGGTCCTGTTAGGTTTGGTGAGGTTAGGTTATGATATCTTTGACTTTTGTGCTATGCACTGTAATGCGGTCGGTTTCTACGCTCTACAGTGCTCTAGCATATTCTACTTGGCTCTGGGAATTCCAGCAACAGTGCTCTCGGCTCGTTAGGTTATGCTTGGTTACGTTTGGTTTTATTACGTTTGCATCAGTTAGGATGGAATGGCGACGACTTTTGTGATATACACTGCTATTCGCTGGATTTCTACGCTCTGCATTGCTCTGCTATACGCTGCTCCGCACTGCGGGGGCCAGCAAAAGTGGTCACTGCAAGTTAGCGTTAAATTAGGTTGCGTTTGGGATTGTTACAATTCGTTTGCCACGGGGAGGATAGCTATGACTTTTCTACTATGCACTGCTGTTCGATGAAATTCTGCGCTCTGCTGTGCTCTAATATTCTCTGCTTTGCGCTACGGAGGCCAGCAATAGTGGACTCTGCTCATTGGGTTTAGATAGTTTTGCTTTGTTAGGTTATCTTAGGTCAGGTTAGGTTAGGATACCTTTGACTTTTGTGCTATACACTGCTGTTCGTTGGACCTCTGCGCTATGTTGTGATCTGATATGCACAGTCTGGCTCTGCGAAAGAGAGCAATAGTTGTAGTTAGTCCGCACGCTATGTAGTGTTAGTCCACGTTTCGTTGGGTTATGTTTGGCCAGGATAGGTTAGCATATCTTTGACCTTTGTGTAATACATGGCTTTTCCGTA
>NW_016912456.1:0-214 GCF_001483705.2 Eufriesea mexicana
CCTTCAATCCAATGGCAAGTACAGCCACCTACTTGCAAGAGAATCGGTCTATTCAAAATCTATTATCTGTTATATCTTGGCGAATAGATCGTCAACCGCCTTCAATCCAATGGCAAGTACAGACATCCACTGGCCAGAAAATAGGTCTACTCAAAATCTATAACCTGTTATAGCATGGTGAATAGATGGCACAACGCCTTCAATCCAATGGCAA
>NW_016912456.1:349-867 GCF_001483705.2 Eufriesea mexicana
CTGTTATAGCATGGTGAATAGATCGCTTAACGACTTCAATCCAATGGCAAGTACAGCCATCAACTTGCCAGGGATTTGGTATAATCAAAATATATAATCTGTTATAGCTTGGCGATTAGGGCGCAAAACGCATACAATCCAATGGCAAGTACAGCCATCAACTTGCCAGAGAATAGGACTATTCAAAATCTAGATCTTGTTATAGATTGTTGTGTAGATCGCCTAACGCCTTCAACCGAATGGCAAGTACATCCATCTGCTTGCCAGAGAAATGGTCTATTCAAAATCTGTAACATGATATAGCATGGAGAATAGATCGCCTAACGCCTTCAATCCAATGGCAAGTGCAGCCATCTACTTGCCTGAGAATGAGTCTAATCAGAATCTAAGAGCTGCCGTAGCTGAGTGATTAGATGGCCTAACGCCTACAAGCCAATGGCAACACCAGCCATCTGCTTGCCAGAGAAGAGGTCTATTCGAATTATATAACCTGTTATAGCTTGGTAAATAGATATCCT
>NW_016912457.1:0-2348 GCF_001483705.2 Eufriesea mexicana
TATAGCATTGTAATGGCCATAGGGCGCCAATGGAATATTTCATACTTATTAATGCAATACAGTTATCTCACCGCGATATTAGTCGAATATGTCACTAAAAACGACATTTCCAGCAAGATTCTACAGCATTGCAATGGCTATAGCACGCCAGTAGTATATTTCATGCTCATTTTTGCAAGTGTGGTTGCTCACCACGATATTAGTCGAAAATGTCAATAAAATCGAATTTTTCAGGCAGATTCTATGCAATTGCAGTGGCTATAGCATGTCAATAGAATCTTTCCTCATTATTTTTGCATGAACGGTAGCTCTCCCCGATATTAGTGGAAAATGTCAATAAAAATTTATTTTCCAGACAGATTCTATATCATGGCAATGGCTATAATACGTCACTAGTATCTTTGCTCCTAATTTATGCAAGAAAGTTAGGTCACCACGATGTTAGTCGAAAACGTCAATAAAATTTAATTTTCCCGCCAGATTCTATGGCATTGCAATTGCTATGGCGCGCCTATAGACTCTTTCCTCCTTATTTATGCAAGAAAGTTAGCTCCCCACGATATTAGCCGAAAATGTCATTAAAATAGATTTTTCCAGACAGATTCTGCAGCATTGCAATAGCTACAGCACGCCAGTAGAATCTTTCCTCCTTATATATTCATGAAAGCTATGTCACCACGATATTAGTCGAAAATGTCAATGAAATCGAATTTTTCTGTCAGATTCTATGGAATTGCAGTGGGTATAGGGCGCCAATAGTATCTTTCCTCCTTATTTATGCAAGAAAGTTAGCTCACCACGACATTAGTCGAAAAGGTCATTAAAATCGTATTTTCCAGACTGATTCTATAGCATTGCAATGGGTATAGCACGCCAGTAAAATCTTTCCTCCTTATATATGCAAGAAAGATAAGTCGCCACGATATTAGACGAAAATGTCAATATAATTGAATTTTCCATCCAGATTCTATAGCATTGTAATGGCCATAGCGCGCCAATAGGATATTTCATCCTCATTTAAGCAATACACATATTTCTCCACAATATCAGTCGAAAATGTCAATAAAAATGTATTTTCCAGCCAGATTCTATAGCATTGCTATGGCTATAGAACGCCAGTAGTACCTTTCCTCCTTATTTATGCACGAAAGTTAGCCCACCACGATATTAGTCGAAAATGTCTATAATATTGAATTTTTCGGACAGATTCTATAGCATTGTAATGGCCAAAGGGCGCCAATGTAATATTTCGTACTTATTAGTGCAATACATATATTTCTCCACGATATTAGTCGAAAATGTCAAAAAAAATGTATTTTCCAGCCAGATTCCATATCATTTCTAAGGCTATAGCACGCCACTAGTATCTTTCCTCCTTATATATGCACGAAAGTTAGCCCACCACGATATCAGTCGAGAGCATCAATAATATTTAATGATTCAGCCAAACATTCTATAGCATTTCAATGGCTATATCACGCCAATAGTATCTATCGTCCTTATTTATGCAAGAAAGTTAGGTCACCACGATATTTGTCGAAAAACTCAATGAAATTGAATTTTCCAGCAAGATTCTATAGCATTGCAATTACTACAGGACGCCAGTAGTATCGTTCCTCCTTATATATCCAAGAAAGCTGGGTCACAACGATATCAGTCGAAAATGTGAATAAAAATTTATTTTCCAGCAAGATTCTATGGCATTGCAATGGCTATTGCGCGCCGATAGTAAATTTCATCCTTATTTATTCAAGTGGGTTTGCTCACCACGATATATGTCGAAAACCTCAAAGAAATTGAATTTTCCAGCCAGATTCTATACCATTGCAATAGCAACAGCACGCCAGTAGAATCTATCCTCCTTATATACCGAAGAAAGCTCGGTCGCCACGATATTAGTTGAAAATGTCAATGAAATTGAATTTCCCAGCCAGGCTCTATAGCATTGCAATGGCTTTAGCCTGCCAATAGAGTCTTTCCTCATTATTTATGCTTGAAAGTTAGCAAACTATGATACTAGTGGATAATGACAATAAAAATGTATTTTCCAGCCAGATTCAATATCATGGCAATGGCTATAATACGTCACTAGTGTCTCTGCTTCTAATTTATACAAGAAAGTTAGGTCACCACGATATTAGTCGAAAACGTCAATAATATTTAATTTTCCCGCCAGATTCTATGGCATTGCAATTGCAATGGCGCGCTAATAGACTCTTTCCTCCTTATTTATGCAAGAAAGTTAGCTCCACACGATATTTGTCGAAAATGTCATTAAAATTATTTGATTTTTCCAGACAGATTCTGTAGCATTGTAATAGCTACAGCACGCCAGTAGAATCTTTCCT
>NW_016912458.1:0-529 GCF_001483705.2 Eufriesea mexicana
ATTGTATAGCACAAAAGACAAAGTTATCATGCCCCAAACTAAACAAGGGTAACACAGCCAAACAGAGTCTATCTCAACCTAACGTCCCGAGCCCAATATTACAGCCCTCCGCAGGGTAGAGCAGTGCATTGTACAACAATGTAGGGCGTAGAAATCCACCGAATATCCGTGTATGGCATAGAAGGCAACTATATCCTGTCATAACCTCTTCAAACGTAATATTAACAAACATAGCATAACTCCACCTAACGGCACTACACCAGTATTGCTGACATCCCAGAGGCAAGCAGAGCATATTAGAGCATCGTACAGCGCAGAAATCGACCGAATAGCAGTGTATAGCAGAAAAGTCTGTGCCATCCTATGCCTAACCTGACGCAACAACTACACCTATACTGCAGAGACCACCATCGCTGGCCACCCCATAGCCAAGCGGATCATACTAGAGCACAGGATAGCGCAGAATTTCACCGAATAGTAGCATATGACACAAAGTCAGTGATACCCTTTCCGAACCTAACGGATCGTA
>NW_016912459.1:0-22117 GCF_001483705.2 Eufriesea mexicana
ATTAATCATTTTATAATTTGTTTTTATTGGCAATGGCCGATTCGCGATTTCTTTGGAAATGGTGTCCTACAATATCATACGCAAAATCTTTCCCACGAATTAAAACACTTATAATCCCCACTTTTATGCAAACACCCTAGCTTCAGCTGCAACGATTTTTCCATCCGACGCGTCCACTTTGAGATAAGACCCAAAGGTTGGAATACTTTCGCGAGCGAATACGACCACAAGTTCGTTCATTCTTTCATTGCGAAATTCCGCGAACTCCGTTCCAACAAATACGATTATTCTTCGCTCGACAAAATCGTTTCCAAGCGACCGTTCGAACGACGACGATCGCTGAAGCAAGAGAAACGGGACGAGGTCTATCAACGCAGACAGGATGATACGAAGAAGAGAAGGAAAAGATGAAACGAATCTTACCGTGTCCCGTATCGTCTACGTCAATTGCAGAGCCACGGGTGGGCAGATTATTGCGTCGCTACCGTGAATTCGTGAAATCAAGAGTGACACACGCCTAACGATGTCCCGTGGAGAAATTAGATGTTGGTCGCCGTTTGCTAAGCGAAATTTATCGTTTTCCGCGGGATCAGCCGATTTCGTAGGGCCCCATCCCAGGCTGCGGAGAAGGGACTCTATAATTTATGCAAGGGGTGCGCAGAACGTGCAGCTGATGACACGGGCCGTTGCGATACGTCCTCTTGATCGATAAATTTGTAAGTCGGACGATGACTGTTTCTATGGATGCGGGAATAGGGGACGACAAGCGGATGAGAACTGTGTTCCCCGACGAACGGTCTCTGACAGATCGTATCGCGAAATCCCGACATGCCTCGAATTTTTCCCGAATGTACGAATAAATATTTTCCGAACGGTAATTGTCCAATAACGAACGAAATGATCGTCCGTCATTTGGAAGATGATGGTTGCAACAATGTCGCAATTAGTTTCGTCGAATCGTAAAATAATTTGGAGGCAATGGTGTTACGGGATCGTGTTACGGAATAGATCACGAATAGAGATCACGCGGAGATCTATTTTTTTTTTTATTATAATTTATAATTTATAATTTTTAATTTGTAATTTTTAATTTATAACCTATAATTTTTAATTTTTAATTTTTAATTTATAACCTATAATTTTTAATTTGTAATTTTATTTATCCGTTGGATCGTAAATTAATTTGGAGGCAATGGAGGCAATGGTGTTACGGGATCGTGATCGGTGGATTAGATCACGAATAGAGATCACGCGATCGGTGGATTAGATCACGAATAGAGATCACGCGGAGATCGATTTTATTTCTTATTATAATTTATAATTTATAATTTTTAATTTTTAATTTATAACCTATAATTTTTAATTTGTAATTTTATTTATCCGTTGAATTGGGAAAATTGATATTCAAAATTCAGCATACCGACATTTCTTTAATTATCAAGATTTTTTATTTGCACCATTTTCTTTCTGCCATATTGTTTGATAATTCATCATTATATCGTAATACTGGAAATTTTCATCAAAGTGCTAAACTAAATGAAATGGATTAGATCGCGAATAGAGATCACGCGGAGATCGATTTTATTTTTTATTATAATTCACAATTTTTAATTTGTAATTTATAACCTACAATTTTTAATTTGTAATTTTATTTTTTAAACGGGACCAAGTTGTATCGCTGATGGTGAATAGTGGACATATCCTATGCTAGTAAAAATTAATCGAAATAATGTAATAGTGTGCTACGAGCGTAGTATACGAATGCTTCTAATTTTTATGTTTATGTCATAATTATTATTTGCAGAGAAAAAATAAAATATTCCAAAATCACATGTGCTCTATTTTGATTTCTTATGAATTACGTGAATTCGTTTGCATGAATATGAATTAACCCTTTGCACTCGAGAGACGATAATAGTATAGACGATTGATAAAATTTCGAAGATCGATATTAATTAATATGTCAAATTTAAGGTAATGTAATACTGTGCGAAATATCGAAATCAAATAATTCCATGTATTAATTATTATATGTTATCTTATTTACTGCTCAAGAAGATATCGTCAGCTTTATAGCAGAAAATCTTTAAACTCCTACTCTTCTTTAACCAAAAAATCGTCGAGTGCAAAGGGTTAACATTTAGTATGATAAACGATAAAAGAAATTCGAGTTTATAATATACTATTTGAACTATTAACATGTTGACTGCCATGGTGGTCACCAGTGTCCGGTGATACCAATTTTTTAAATTTATATTTGTCTTATTCCAACCAATTTTTGAAAATTTGAACAACGTGAATAAATAAAGAATTTTGAACAGAAGACATTAATAATTTGCACTATTTTCTTTATTCCATACTGTTTGATAATTCATCATTGTATCGTAGGAATAATGGAAATTTTATTAAATTTTTAGCCCCATAAAGGTACCATATTAAAAGTACGTGGCAGTCAAAGTGTTAGAGGGGTGTTCCGATCTAGAAATTTGCAAAAATCGATTTTATTTGCGTTTCCTTTAAATATGTGTCATAGAAAACACGCCTGCAACAGGATTTGTCTAAATTTATTATACCGAAGGAATAAAAATTGGGAAAATTTATACTCAAAATTCAGTATACCGACATTTCTTTAATTATCGAGATTTTTTATTTGCACCATTTTCTTTCTGCCATAATGTTTGATAATTCATCATTATATCGTAATACTGGAAATTTTCATCAAAGTGCTAAACTAAATGAACTACTAACCTAATTTTTCAATAAAATTTCTACGTGGCTGCATACACCGTGTAAGAAGCTATATTTTGGAAAAATATTCGTATTTAGCCCTTCTGGTTCTGGTGATATTTCAAAGAATATACTTTCGATCCCTACATACATTTAAGGGCTGTTTTTACCCCTTAGATGTGGATGATGGCCGAAAAAGAAAAAATTTGTGAAATGTTTTTTGCAGAATTCTCTCTCGCATAAATTTCGACAAATTCCGCGTGTGTAGGTTGTATATGTTCTCCTGTAAGCTGCTTAACGCGTTGGCTGCCATGGTGGTCACCAGATTTAGTTTTCTAAATCCGCGATATTTGGATTATTTTAACTATTCCTTGGGAATTTGTACAGCGTAGATGAATAGAGTACATTTCGAAATAAGAAGTCTTTCTTACATTTCTATTTTGTAGTATTGTTCCCATTGAATCTTAAAAATAATAGAAATTTTATTTTGGGCCCCTGTGTGCATTGAACAAAAAGCAGTCAATGTGTTGGCATTAGTATTTCAGTCTAAATGTGCATACTACAACCCAGTATTAAATTGACGTATTTCATAAAATATTAAAAAACGTATTAAAAAATTAAACCGAGCTTCGTGTAATCTCTATTTTATTTGCCTAGAGAAAATTTACTAACGTTAGCAAAGGGTTAACATTTAGTATGATAAACGATAAAAGAAATTCGAGTTTATAATATACTATTTGAACTATTAACATGTTGACTGCCATGGTGGTCACCAGTGTCCGGTGATACCAATTTTTTAAATTTATATTTGTCTTATTCCAACCAATTTTTGAAAATTTGAACAACGTGAATAAATAAAGAATTTTGAACAGAAGACATTAATAATTTGCACTATTTTCTTTATTCCATACTGTTTGATAATTCATCATTGTATCGTAGGAATAATGGAAATTTTATTAAATTTTTAGCCCCATAAAGGTACCATATTAAAAGTACGTGGCAGTCAAAGTGTTAGAGGGGTGTTCCGATCTAGAAATTTGCAAAAATCGATTTTATTTGCGTTTCCTTTAAATATGTGTCATAGAAAACACGCCTGCAACAGGATTTGTCTAAATTTATTATACCGAAGGAATAAAAATTGGGAAAATTTATACTCAAAATTCAGTATACCGACATTTCTTTAATTATCGAGATTTTTTATTTGCACCATTTTCTTTCTGCCATAATGTTTGATAATTCATCATTATATCGTAATACTGGAAATTTTCATCAAAGTGCTAAACTAAATGAACTACTAACCTAATTTTTCAATAAAATTTCTACGTGGCTGCATACACCGTGTAAGAAGCTATATTTTGGAAAAATATTCGTATTTAGCCCTTCTGGTTCTGGTGATATTTCAAAGAATATACTTTCGATCCCTACATACATTTAAGGGCTGTTTTTACCCCTTAGATGTGGATGATGGCCGAAAAAGAAAAAATTTGTGAAATGTTTTTTGCAGAATTCTCTCTCGCATAAATTTCGACAAATTCCGCGTGTGTAGGTTGTATATGTTCTCCTGTAAGCTGCTTAACGCGTTGGCTGCCATGGTGGTCACCAGATTTAGTTTTCTAAATCCGCGATATTTGGATTATTTTAACTATTCCTTGGGAATTTGTACAGCGTAGATGAATAGAGTACATTTCGAAATAAGAAGTCTTTCTTACATTTCTATTTTGTAGTATTGTTCCCATTGAATCTTAAAAATAATAGAAATTTTATTTTGGGCCCCTGTGTGCATTGAACAAAAAGCAGTCAATGTGTTGGCATTAGTATTTCAGTCTAAATGTGCATACTACAACCCAGTATTAAATTGACGTATTTCATAAAATATTAAAAAACGTATTAAAAAATTAAACCGAGCTTCGTGTAATCTCTATTTTATTTGCCTAGAGAAAATTTACTAACGTTGATCACGAAGTGAAACTCACCAATGAAGTTATGTTCGCAAAAAATAATTCCGATTAATTCCTATAGTAATTCGGAACAATAATAATAATAAGGAACGCCAATAAAAATAAAATTGCCGGAATAAATCGACTTAGAAAAGGAATCTTTTTTTTCCTATTTACCCTTTATTATTCGTGTCTATTTAAAAATATTTACAAATATTTGTGTAATGGTCAATAGCGTTTAGTCTAAATTTATTATACCGAAGGAATAAAAATTGGGAAAATTGATATTCAAAATTCAGTATACCGACATTTCTTTAATTATCGAGATTTTTTATTTGCACCATTTTCTTTCTGCCATAATGTTTGATAATTCATCATTATATCGTAATACTGGAAATTTTCATCAAAGTGCTAAACTAAATGAACTACTAACCTAATTTTTCAATAAAATTTCTACGTGGCTGCATACACCGTGTAAGAAGCTATATTTTGGAAAAATATTCGTATTTAGCCCTTCTGGTTCTGGTGATATTTCAAAGAATATACTTTCGATCCCTACATACATTTAAGGGCTGTTTTTACCCCTTAGATGTGGATGATGGCCGAAAAAGAAGGAAAGTAGAAAGAACGAACCAGAGAGATTGAGCATAGGTCAGTTGTAATTGAGTCGTAATAGTGAAAATAGGTGTGAGCCTGTGATTGCGAGAAATTAATTAGATTTGTACTTAACATTTGTGTTTGATCATTTTTTCTGATTAAATAAAGAATTGTTCTTATTGTTATTGATATTTCATCCACCACTAACAACACCGTGTACAGTATAATTTTCTTCCTTTATTTTCTACTTATATGTCGACAGTGTCTTCAATATCCAACTGCGAGCAGTGATTCCGATTAACTCAAAATTATATTATTTGGTGGATATTTATAACAGTACTAAATCAGCCCCAAAAAATCTAAGAGGAAACTTGATGTCAGTTAATCGTTAATGCAAGGTTATGATATACGTGGTAATAAAAGACAGGGAAGGAAACAAGTAAATATTTACTGTTATCGATCAACTTTTTTAGAAATGATGTTGACTTTACTCATAATTTTGTTATTTAATTTGTACACGTGCCTGGAATATGAATCAATCCAGCATGGGGCATATGGCTCGTATCTGCACACTGACGTAAGACAAACAGAGACAGATGTTTATCATCGAATAGTCAGTGGAAACTGACAGTTTAAAACAGAGGATACCTATTTTTCGTAATGATAAGAATTTTATATATTTTGATAAAAGTTTCATGATTTTCATCGAGTGAGTAAAATAATGAAATTCTGTCTATTCTGCAATATTATGGGAAATTATTATTTGCATGTATTCATAGTAATTTCTTGGACATGGAAATATTTATACAGCCATATATTAAACCTTTGTTGTAGTATATATATTAAATACCAAAAATAACGTAAAATATTTTAAATCATCGTTATTTAATACATTTTTATCAGTGACTGTTACAAATTTAGTATTCTATTAGTAAAATTATAAAATTCGACGATAACTAAAGCCTAGCATATGAATCAAATAATTAAATAATTATTTTATTATTCGGCGCACATGTACGAAACTTAAATGAAATTTTACATAAACATAATTTGTATAGTCGTAACAGAGTTTATGTATGAAATTATATCGTGTGTTTAATAATATAAAACATTTTAGTAGAAATTTTTATTCGATATTTGAATATCGATAAGGAAAATTACTGCATAAAATAGTGAAATAAGTTTTGAAGTACGTGACGCCATCTATATGGGAATATATTAAACGAAAAACCAGATAAATCAATATGAAATATTCTTGATATTCCTGGAATGAGAAATAACGTAACTAGAATTTAAAATGACAAAATATTTATCGTTTTATTATATAATAGCTTTGTTATGCTATGCTTATAACTTAATTGTTTCAATCTTTCAATTACCAAAATATTTCCTACTGAATTTGGTTCTGAGGCGTCATTTTATATTTCTTTTAAGAAGCTTGGGAACTTGCACGAAATACTTCAAATATCTTTTGATGACATCAAGAAAATAAAATTTACTGAATTTCACCACAAACGAGATCGTCTGCAAATCAATTTAACTGAGATATCGACGTAAATTGTTTTAAATGCAATGGTTTGCTTGTACGAACACAGGTGTTCCACCTGTGTACTTGCACAGGTAATTTTGTCGTCTATATGAGACTGTACCTCATGCTGGTAATGTAACATAATTACCGATAGAGAAAACTGAGACCGACAAGACGACAAATGAGATTTGCTGATGATAATATAAACCACACTTAAAGGTATTTTATTTACGTTACAAGAAAATATAAACATATTTGTAAACATACAAAGCGGAATAAGCTTTAATTATTGGAATTTAAAAAATATGACACGTGACGTTAAAAAATGTTGTAAATAAATATATAAATTCTTTTTCAATAACTTACTTATGAAAAGAACATACTAAATACGTGATTTAAAATATATAAGATCGTTTTAAGATGAATAAGGTAAATAAATTTGTAAAATTTGTTAAAAACGCGAATTATAGCTTATTTTACAATGGGTGATGGGTATGGGTATAGGGTTCCTTTGGTTAATATCATTATTAGCCACTATTCGCTTTTTTCAACTTTAAGAAGTTGCTTTATACGCATGTATGTTAAAAACTAGTGTTACGAGGAAGTAAATAGCTATTTTACATAAAAAAATGGTTGTACATGTGTAAATTACCGTATATATTGTTATTGCAAATTATACGAAGCATACATTTGCAATAAACTATGTAATAATTATTATAAAAGGTTTGAGAATCTTTGGAAAATCAGTTGAGCTCGTGAATTTCCATTTGAC
Source organism: Eufriesea mexicana (assembly GCF_001483705.2). Lineage (NCBI taxonomy): Eukaryota > Metazoa > Arthropoda > Insecta > Hymenoptera > Apidae > Eufriesea > Eufriesea mexicana. Next base: position 7,562 of record NW_016912459.1, read on the forward strand.
CTCGGTAAGGACACCTTCGGTTCATATAGGCACTTGGCAGTCAAAGGACACTTCAGTTGCTCCTCGGTCGTCATAACGCGTACATCAAAACTTTAACCGCCTAAATTAACTTAGTTAACTACTTTTCTATTATAATAATTTATTTAATTTATTTATTGATTATTCACTTTCAATTATTTATTTAATTTATTTATTAATATTTAACTTTTAATCATTTATTTAATTAATTAATATCATTTACTTCTTTTTATTTTTTAATAATTTATTTAATTATTTATTTTTAATTCTTAACAATTTATTTATTTATTTACATTTAATATTTAATCATTACAACTTAATTTATTTACTTTAATTTTTATTTCATTTTTTATTTCTTATTAACTATTTAATACTGAAATAAATATTCTATATTAAATGTTTGAATCTTATCAGTGATAGTGGACATTAAATATAATTAAACTGCAAAATTATTACCGTACTTCTACTACAATAAATCGTATACGTTCGAACGATTTAAGACGCGATTTTTTTTACTCGATGCGGGTCGAAGTAAGTTCGGACGTGTCCGCGAAATCGCGAGTGTGTTTTGAAAGTGTTTCAAGAAAAGAAGAAGGAATTTCGACCAATGTTAACATCGCTACATTGACGACGTGGTAAGGGAAGGACATACCGATGCTGATGCCAGGACGAAGGCGACAGTCAGTGCAGAGCTGCTTTGATATGGAGAAGAGATCAACGATCGGTGAGTCGCATGTTTACGATTCCTCTGGTTACCCATCATGTCGTAGGACGAATGGTCCGAAACGGCACGGGTGACTGGTTGTATTTTATTATTCTCGTACCGAGCATAGTGACCACGAGTCCTAATGTACTAATGTACAATAGCACTCGTGCAATATACATTTAGAAGGTTAGAGGTGTTCTTTTGATTTTGGAATCTCTCAGATTTTTATTAAAATAATTTCCCCACTTTATTTCTGTATTTTTTTTTTTTTTTTTGTCACTATGCTCGGTACTTTGTTTCATTATGACTTGCAGGAATTTTTTATTTTTGCACATTTGTGCAAGACTATTGTGCATACTGTGCATACTGTGCACATTGTAATTTTGGTTCGCCAAAATTCCTTAAAATTCAATACATCGCGATCACGAATTAAAAGTTTATCCCGTTTCCATATAAAATTGAATAAAACCAGAGTCCCAAAAAATATGGCACCCTATGTGGCAGCTCCCGTAATTTTTTCCACTATTGTTGAGACTTGTAAAGCACCATAAGTAGCAACGCGTTTTTAAAATATTATTTCTTATTTCATATTATAATAATCCAATATTTAACTTAATTACCAATTCTTAACCTAACTCAATTTTTATTTCCGTGTTATTATTAATTGTTCTTCCTTTGTAGCAGATGTGAGGCACACTACATTTTGTTATTTACATTGTAATTTGGTTTTTGACTTATTTTGAAACGTATTTTGTATTATATTCTGTATTGCTTTTTGTAATCATTTTTGGTAATCATTTTGAAACTCTCTTTATGATTTTTAGATTAGTATTATATATTGTACTATGTTTTGTATCATGTTTTGTACTATATTTTATTAATCTGTTTAGGCACGGGTCTCAATTGCGTAGCCACCTCCACGTGGTGAGACCTGGTAATTGGCATCGTTTGTCAAAGATGTATTTCCATATTTTTCTAAATAAATTGTATCTTGTAATTTACGGAATATTCGTTGAGTTCATCTTTGACACACGATGCCAAGCTAAGAGCTACGCAATTTTTGCAATGTAGTGTTGGATGACCAACGTCTGTTGACTCTTAGTCACTGGAAGGACCTAGCTGATAAAGGCAATGGTCATTTTTACCCCTCCAAAAAGTGAGAATATATAAGCACCTCCGAAAGCTGTACGAAGGCAGTTCTTATTCTTCTCTATCGATATATAGTTATTGTATTTTCTAACGTAGTCTCGTTGCAGAACTCGTATTGCATATAGAAGCATTTCGAAATATGAGCCGTTCACTGCACAAATTGATTAACTCCACTTTTTGAAAAATCTTAAATTTAAGCGTCCAAGCACTTGGTATAGTCGTAACTTTTTATATTTATAATAACTTTCCCTGATAATTAAGATTAACGCCATTAAACGACAAAAATTTGTTGGCCACTGAATAATAAATAATTTATTTCAGAGATCACTTTGATTAACTCCGTACTCTAATGTAAATCCTTGCAATAATGCAACTCGAATGCACTAGCAAGCCATGAATGATAACGGTGAATTTTTTAGTGCCGTCTTATCAGAATTTAAGTAAAATTTAGTAAAATTTAAATTTATTACTTTTCTCACTTGCCAAATCGATTAACTCTTCCAGTAACATAAAAATGGTAACATTACTAACGATTACCTTTTGGCTATTTTTTCTTATAAATTTTATATACCGTTAGATGAAAGTTACATTTGTATTTATGCATTCTACGATATTTATTTCGATTTAAATTATAAAGGGAATTTTAAAAAACAATATACATTATTTCATTGCATTTCTCCACTTTTTGTTTTATGGAGTTAATCAATTTGTGCAGTGAACGGATTCCAACAGTAGTATAGCCTTCTGCTTTATACCTTCGGATATCTTACAGTATTTATTGCACTTGCAAATATGTCTGCATTTGCTTTCGATGAACTCTGAGTTGCTATATACGATTGTTATCTGTATACCTTGTCTGCTTCCTCACGTCCTCTTTGCAAGTTTTATTATTCATTTTTGTGATACTTAATTACATCATAAGCTACATAGTGTAGTTGCATTACATTTTCCACAAATCAAATATTTTTACTTCGATAATTGGATACTTTCTTGCATCTGGTATAGTTACCATCGCACGCTAATCAGTTGCCTTACTCTGTCGGTGATGTTGCGATTGATTCAAACTGTGGACAGACCCAACTGTATAGGCTGATCTCTGATTTATCCACAAACGATTCTACATCTTCTCTGTTATTTTTCTCTGTTCTTATATTATCATATACTGGCAATCGATCAGCATACAGTACTTTTTAAACAAGGTATAGTATCATAATTATAGATGGCACAGAATAGACCAAATATTGCCTATACTTTCATACCCTGGTTTCCATGAACTCTAGATTTCTCTTATCATTTTAGTGTCACTCACAATGTTTCGATACTGCCTTGAAACCACTATTAACCTGTGCTGCCATCACAGACTAATCGCTAATTATTTCTTTTAATTGACACGTTCACTGTCACGGTGGTCACCAGTGACCTATACTCATTTTTAAAATTTATAATATTTGTTTTATTTCAATCCTATTCTAAAAATAGGAACAACGTAAATATATAGAGAAAATTAATAATTTGAACTATTTTTTCCTTTTTGCTATATTTGATAATTCACCATATATATACTAAAAATAATGAAAAATTCTATCATGGCCCCTTAGTCACACCATATAAAAATCGTGTATCAGTCAACGTGTCAAATATGCGAAAAATAGAAGATTAATGATTCGCACTATTTTTTCCTTTTTGCTATATTGTTTGATAATTCACCATATATGTATTAAAAATGATGAAAAATTCTATGATGGCCCCTAGACGCACCATATAAAAATCGCGTGACAGTTAACGTATTAAATATACGAAAAATAGAAGATTAATAATTTCCATTATTTGTTCCTTTCTGCTATATTACCCGATAATTCACCATATATGTACTAAAAATAATGAAAAATTCTATGATGGCCCCTAGACGCACCATATCAAAAGTATATATACGAAAAATGCTAGTATTTTATTTATTTCCATGATTTTCCTCTCCCTTTCTCAATCAAACATTCCACACGTGACATCATTAGTAATTTTATTCTCAATTTTTTAATTTATGAAATAAGAATAATCTCGCTTCTCATAATTTGATACTAAAACTGCCAAAGAGGTTAGTTCGACATATCCCGGATTTTTTATTTTTTAAAATCGATGTTGATTCTTATGCCAACTGAGTCGTAATTTTATATGCTTTATTTTCACTCTACTATTCTAATTGACATCGATAATGTATATTATATTTAAGTACACGTTACACTATATATATACTAAAAATAATGAAAAATTCTATCATGGCTCCTAGGAGCATCATATAAAATTCGTGTGGCAGTCAACGTATTAACTTTTTGCATTGGACGACTTCTTGGCTAGAGAAGAGTAAAAATTCAAAGATTCTCTACTAAAAAACTGTTGGAAGTCAGCTACGCCCATGCAACAATGACGACAAGCCTATCGAAGGGCAATACCGACCTTTGGACCTCAAGGGGTCGGTTTAGAGGGTTTAAAAGGGCCTGCTGTCCCCCTTCCCTCAGAGCTCTTCACTCTCAAGTCAGAAACAGAACGGCTAGTTTATATAATGTGACCCATAGTGACATTTAAAAAAGACTCCCACGCTTTAATTATATATTGCATAAAGTGTAAACATAAATAAACTTCACGTATATTAAGCCTCTTATAAATATCATTGCTGCACAACTGAATACAGTTATTTCCCTGCGTGTGAATCATTTGGCTATTTCTTCCACGAAATTCCCAACAAAAACTGACGATACTTTTTTGAGCAGTAAATAAAGAATTGTATAATAATAGAATTGTAGAATTATTTGATTTCGATACCTTGCATACTGTTACATTACATTAAATTTGATATATTAATTAATATCGATCTTCCAAATTTTATCAAACAGTGCCTAAAGATTGCCTCTCGAGTGCAAAGGGTTAAATATACGAAAAATTCTAGTATTTAAATTATTTCGATAATTTCTCTTCCTCTTTCTCAATCACATATTCCACACGTGACATCACTCGTAATTTTATTCTCAATTTTTTAATTTATGAAATAAGAATAATCATGTTCCTCATAATTCGATACTAAAACTGCCAAAGAGGTTAGATCGACATATCCCAGATTTTTTATTTTTTAAAGTCGATATTGATCCTTATGCCAACCTATAGAACATGTTCTATGCCTCGTTATATGCTTCTTTATTTTCACTCTACAATTTTAATTGACATCGATAACATACATTATACTTAAGTACACTTTACAAGACTATAATTCTAAATGCATCAGTGGAACTACCGCGAATGGTCGTACTCGTGTGAAAAAGTTAATCAACATGAACGTGTTCCTACGCTTATACCGTGAGAAATGGAAAACAAGTTACACGGTATTAAATCGATTCCCGGGAGGAAAACGTGGAAGTACACGTTTTTTGCAAAAATGTAAACGTTTCGCCGTCTTGTTAAGTGCCTCTTTGGAATTCAGATGATAGGCAAGTACTCGAGACACTTCTGCATTGAAGGTACACGAATCATTGAAGATAATTCAAACATTCACAATGGCGGACCGTTTTCTTCTTCATTTTCTTCTGTCTAAGGACACCGCTGTTCGTGCCTCGCTGCCATCCCAATGGACAGCGAATTTCTACGCTAATGGCAATTTAATCCGTTATAATTCATTCTTGATAAGTGTTGTGTAATTGACGCCGGTTGTAACGTTAATTTCTCTTCGGTGAAATTCGTGTAATTAATGGTTACCTATTATGTTTGCCTGATTATACGATGCGGGTACGAGTTTTGCAGAAACTTTCGCACCTCTTCATAATATTGACTGTGTCTGCTGTTCACTTAACCCGAGTGATAATTAGGATTTGAAAAACGTTCCTCTTCCTAACTCACGATCGCAATCTATCATATTTGCATAGACAATTATAGTCCCATTAAGTAAGAGTTAAGTGTGTGATGCCGTTGTAGAATTAATAACGTTATGATTTATAATCGGTGAAAAATATCGCAAGTAGTATGAAATATAAATATAAATACGGAAACAGCTATATACACTTGCTGCTATTAAAAGTAGATTGAGATTGATGAATTGGGAAAAGAGTTGCTAATTTTAATATTAAATATAGTAACGAGGTAAAATCGTTCGGGATACAAGGAGGAATAATTTGCATAATTCGATGCAGGATTAAACGAATTATTTCGAAATAACCTTCGAAACTGTAACAGAATTTCAACTTGCATGTACATATATCCACGTCTATTTAATGGAGATTTCACCCTAACTGGATAATGTCAGAATAAACAACGAACACGCTTCGCGTGAAATCAAAATCAAGATGTTATCACTCCAATTACAGCTGCGAGACGGTAAATTAAATAATACATAGTCGCAATTCTGCATAAATGATTATAATTGTAGAACTCGTATCGGCAGCCACCCTTGTCAATTTTGTTTAGTTTCTAAGTAATAACTCGTGTTAATAGTTAGAAATAAAATTCACATCATGGTAAAATCGCTACTGTGAGAAATTATTTATTTCCAGAATTAATTAATGGAAGGAAAATTCACCGATTTTATGAAAATAAATTAATTCTTTGTATCCCATTGGTGTCTTTGATTTCAAGAAGCTTTTCATTCTAAATACCTGTTAGTGTTAATGGTTAATCAAGTCGAAGAATTTTCAGAGTAAAATGGGTTAAAGATGGTAACGTAAAGTGTTTTCCTTTTACTTTAGAAAATTAATCAAATTGAGAACAGTTCTTATATGACCATCAGGATTATAACAAAATATTAACAAGACACTGTCAAACACAGTTGGATAATATTTTCAAAGTATTTCCAATATTATGTTAAATAATAGATTTTCACAGTTGAAATAAGAAATTATATTTTACCTAATAAAATATTTTATTACAACAGTCTCAAGAATATAATAAAATATTTTTATCTCTATCTCCTAATCCGAATATAAATCATGAGAATGATTAGCACAATGTAAACCGAGATAACAAAGCAAAAGTCGCGATATTTGCAAGTAATTGCAAATTAAATATACAAAATACTCCAAATAATAATTTTTCTAATAAACCATATATTTAAATTTCAAAAGTACATTCCTCTAGCCAGGACCGGCGCAAGGCAAGTTCAGCACGTTCACCGGAACCCGGCTCCATATTTTGAAAGGCCCCTCGGTCTGCGAAAACTCATCAGAAATTTTGCAAAACCCCCAGTATAGTAGATTGAATATTCGGGTGTGTGTAGAAAATACAATCGCATAATCCATTAATCGATTATGAATTAATTGGATATGGTATAGCTTGCTGTACACTGAGACGAGTGCAAGATTTTCTCTGCCATCATTGCATGGAAATATTTCGTTGTAGCGTGTTCTAAACGTTGACATTAAACGTTGACATCGAAGGCTGATACGACTGCAACACGGGTGCGGAAGATATTAGGTGTTAAGGAAACCACCCACTTAGAAAATACCGATTTTGATTAACTTCATAGAGAATGACGATACCATACCATTTACCGATACCATATCGGATTTAACACTAAGTTTACGGACGCTACCTGTATACCTATTTCTAAGGACACCTGTCAAATTGGCAGGTAAAGAAATTCACGTGCCTTTTCTTCTAACGATTAGTTTAATTTAAAAACAATTATATATTATATTAACAGTCTTAATATAACTAAAGTTAACTAAATCTGTTACCATCGTATAATTGGAACAACCCTTGCGTCAAATATACGGGTTCCGTAAATCTAGTGTTAAACGTGTATTCTGGCTTCCCAAAATTTTTGAACCCGGCCCCGCGAAAAGTCGTGTCGGCCCTGTCTCCAGCAAATTAAATATTTTATTTTCAAAAATCCACGTACGTTTACCGTAGCACTTAGAATAGACTCCGTCAAATATACGGGTTCCGTAAATCTAGTGTTAAACGTGTATTCTGGTTTCCCAAAATTTTTGAACCCGGCCCCGCGAAAAGTCGTGTCGGCCCTGTCTCCAGCAAATTAAATATTTTATTTTCAAAAATCCACGTACGTTTACCGTAGCACTTAGAATAGTATTTTACCCAGCTGTGCTGCCAAGTTTACACAAAAAGTATGCAAACAGTAGATAATAGGCGTATCATAGTAATCGCGTGAATTATGTGTCTTTCTTAGATGTTAACCGCGCGATATTTTACTAAGTGATAAACCGAGGTGGTAGAACATTTATATTAGCTCGTGCAACTTTCACGTGTACACATCCGATTGACGCAAATTAATCTTGCTTATCAAATACAGCCCACCATGTTTCCTAAGACCTGTCCATCGTTCCTCTTCGAAACGGTAAAGCGCGAGACAAATTGTACGAATACGAGCGAAGATTTTGTAAGAAATTATCGGGACGCGATGCAGGACACGTGTTGAAATGGACGTAGGAAATTTATGGCGTGGCCTGAAAGGACCTAGATGTAGTGGGAGAATTTTTCCAAGAACTTTTTCAAGATTTTTCCCAAGAATTTTTCCAAGAACTTTTCCAATAACTTTTCCAAGAATTTTTCCAAGAATTTTCCCAAGAATTTTTACAATAACTTTTCCAAGAGTTTTTCCAAGAATTTTTTCAAGAACTTTTCGAAGAATTTTTCCAAGAATTTTTCCAAGAATTTTTCCGACTTTTTCCAAGATTTTTTCCAAGAATTTTTCCAATTTTTCAAAAAATTCGAGTTCGGTTGTCGAGAAGAGACCCTGTCAGACGTGCTCCCTGAAGGATTTCTAAAATAATGCCTTTAACCTCTGTTGCGATACGACAAGTTTTATTTTGCCTACGTTTTAATTGTTACCCAGCTCCTTCCAATGCAACAAATTACATCGTGAAATGATTTTTCGAAGACAGAATTTTAATCGTATTTCCTTGCCGCCGTTTCTCATTTGCGAACATTGATGCGCTACTTGGTACGCGGAATTAGATAAGAAACTGTCCGATATAACGTGTCGCAGTCATAGCCTAATAACTTGCCATCAAGAAAATTCGCACGAATCCACATGTGCTATTGAGTTTCGCCAATAAATCATCCTGCTAGAAAGTTTAATCACTTTGCTGTAATAAATGCGACGAAACGGTTCATAAATACAGCGTGAAACATTTCTAATGATTGTTTTCATGTAATAAATGTATAACCGAATTCATCGAAATTCTAATTAAAGACAGTTTGCGTTCTATCGCCTCTACAGGGTGTCCCTAAAATCGTGATAGCGCCGAATTATGATTCTAGATAAAAGACTAAATCGAAGAAAAGAAATTATATTATCTTTTTATATATTTCTTTATATCCTATATCGTATTTCTATTTCCTCTTCTAAGCTAGCTAAGATCTATCCCGTTTAACGACTAAATAAATAAATAAATAAATATATTTTTATTGACTATATCCACTTCTGAGGAAAATGAATTTTAAAATTGTATTCAGGTATTCGCGTATTAAACCGTATGCTTCGACTTGTAAGACTTCTGTTTTTCCTCGTGTTGGTATTATTAACTGTTACTCTTATTGTCTTATTTTCGCCATCTGGGTTTCTATTATTTTTCTCTTTCTTTTTGCTCTATATATCACTTGGATGGTTTCATAAATAGGGATGAGATCGGTACTTCTTCGAGCCAGGATCACGGGTGTATGTCCTCGATTTAGGTATGACCGATAATGCGAATAAACAGCAAGCGTGATAGTAGCAACGATAAATACGGATACAAATGCAAACACAAATAGAAATGGAACTCCGAGTGGAAAAATATTCTTCCATTTCTCCGCTTTATTTATCCACGAGAAATCGTTGTTTCAAAAATAGCTCCACGATTTTGGAAACACTCGGTATAGCGCGGTGTTTGCACGTTTGATCCCGTACCTCAATTAACACGTGATTTAATTAATATTCCGACGTTGTTCATAACACACGCGATGTTCTGCTCGTGTTATTATCACTCTGTTTCGTTTTTTCCCGGGCAAAAGAGCCAGCCGAGCTGTACAGTTATGGAAAATGAAAGACGAAGGCGGCGGAAAATACATCGGCGGGGAGAGTAACGGTATGCAGAACTGTGAAACGCGTAATTCAGTCTAACCCACGGCTAATTATGCAAATTCAATCATTTCAATGAAATATCATAGGAAACATAATCTCCACTGTGAAGTGCATAAATCCATGTACTTAACGTATGCAAAATATCTAATATCAGAACTGGCCTAATCACTGGTCGCACACGAGGCAAAATTTACGTTGATTGCCAGCGAATCAAAGATACGATTGTATTCCTTTTAATTCGAGTGTAACAACCAACTCCTTTGATTAATCTTCTAAAATATTATCCTTGACAACAAATTTTCAGTCAAATACGTGTGACACGGGATCACCCAAAATTATTGCAATTTTTTAAATATAAAGCGATATTAAATTTGTCTGGCTCAAAGTAAAATTGGTAAAACTGTTTGCACACGAGGAAAAATTTAAGTTGATTGCCAGCGGATCAAAGATACGATTGCATTCCTTTTAATTCGAGGGTAACAACGAATTCCTTCGATTAATCTTCTAAAATATTATCCTTGACAACAAATTTTTGGTCAAACGCTGTGATACGGGATCACCCAAAATTACTGCAATTTTTAAAATATAAAGCGATATTAAATTTATATCTGGCCCAAGGTAAAATTGGCAAAAGGTAATTTCAATTTTGGTTTTGTAAAATAAATTAGGCTGAACATCGAGAAGGATCGTGGGCCCGTCGTCCGCGACTTGGTGAGGGCCGACGAGTAGTCGTGGAAAACATTATACAGGCGAAAGAACAATGGCCGACGAGCGACAATATATAAATAACAGCCAGACAGGCGACGAAATTATTTGTTAACCCTTTCACTGTCACTGTCACTGTCACTGTCAATTTGTATTTTTATTATTCCAAGCATATAATGGCAAAATAATAATAAATTGGCGATACAAGACAACATTCTTACCCAATGAAGCGTTTATCTTATTGTCAGTCACGAGTGACCATTGTCAATTTGTATTTTTATTATTCCAAGCATATAATGGCAAAATAATAATAAATTGGTGATACAAGACAACATTCTTACCCAATGGAGCGTTTATCGTATTTAGCTTCGGTAACGGTTCAAAATGCACTAACTGTCAATTTCCATTGAATTTTTACAATTGTAAGTAGTTCAAGTTCTGCGGCCACCAATGACCACCGTGACGTCACAAGAGAAACCGTGACCGGTCATACATGACCAACGTGTCAGTCAAAGCATTAAAAGAAGTATGTAAAGCCTATAATCGAAGCTCCAATAATTTTTCTACAGCCCTCTCACAGTTTATTATCAGAATAAATACCACCGCCTTTGATCGAAAACTCTGTGCCAATACTCGTGTACCCGAAGTCGCTTGACAACTTTTGGGCATACAGAACGAGAACCCGTCCCCGGAATGCCTTACGTGATCTCAGCTTCACAAGAGCACTCAGTGAAGAAGCTGTTCCTTTGCTAAATCGCCACTCCTGTCATTCATAATCACTCTCGTTAAGCACGATCGAGAACGACCGGATCGTCAACCGTGACGGCTGATGACCGTTCCAGCCGTGCCCGATACCAGTCGATCCAACTCTGCTGTCGATCGAAGGCACGATCCGATAAGGCAGTCGCACGTAAGCGGAAGGAGTAACGGAGCATCGAGAGAGGCAAAGAGGAAAGGAAGAAAGAGCCCAAGGAGGGGGACTCCAACGTGGTTCCCCAGCGAACATCAGCCGAAGACAGAGGCAGCACTCGCGTGCCCTGCTCTTCGCTAGCCGATCCTTTCTGGATCGTCTCGACCGTACAGTACCGGTTAGACAGCCACGCCAAGTGGCCAAGTGCTGTGAGCTTACCTGTGAGAGGAGCTGCTCCTTCTATACGCGACTAGTCTCCAGCCCTCGTCCTGGTCATGTTCGCGTGAGTCCTTCGCTAGCTGCCAGGACCTCCTATTTCTCTCGATCTGTCAGTGATCTGGGTAAGTGGCATCGCGAAACGTTGACTTATTGATATAATATTCGGAATATTCGTTGCATAAATTCGAATTTAATCACCGTGACCAAGACTCTTGAACTCTGGGCATCTGCTGAGGTACAGCCACCATCTCCGAAGTTGGAAACTGATAAATTCCAAGACTACCCGAATAATGCATAAAATATATCGCATTGTCAGTAATAATTTGACAAGCACTGTCAAAACAAGAATTCCACGGGTACCGTAAAATAGAAATTGCTACAAATTTCCTGTGCACTCTTTTCGCAATCCTAATAGCTTACAAATACCGTGTAAACGTAGTTTATAAATGCTATACTTGTTATACTTCGCGGAACGAACCGCGATTTGAAATACAGTTTCCTCGAACACTGATCCTAAACTTTTCACTTTTCGCGTTATTCGGCCAGACTTTGTATAATATTTCCATGTAAGTTTAGATAAATATCGCGATGATCTGTTTAAAATCCGCGTTCCTTTGTGTGTAAAGTTACAGACACGTTAAAGCGATTACAGCGAGATAAAGAATCGAGACGTTAGGGCAATTATCGTGATAGTCTTGCGGCAAAGTGTACATGATCTGGTTAAAATAATACCAGTTCCATCATGCTACGTACGCCGGATTCCCACTATTGCATTATGCACAAGGTCTGATCCAGCGTACACACTAGGTACTTGCGATTCAACCTAGCACGTAATAATTAAGTCACTTGGCGATGCAGCGTGGATTTTATAATATTTGCCATTCGCTGGCGAATATCATTGTAACGTTTTCGTTGATCATAGTATTCTTAGGAACATTGTATTATGATTATCGAGCCCGAAAAACGCTTCAAAGATAAAAAAATATCGATATAATATTGCAAATCCAGTTTGGATAAAATTTTGACACCGTTTAGATCAGGTCTACAGATACCTTTGATCCCGGACAGGAGACAGAGTAGATGAAACAGTGTATTCACCGGGATCGTGATCAACGTGGATAAAACGATCATATTCATATGTTTATAGGTTTACAGTTACGTTAATTAAGATGGATGCTTCGGGATGAATAAATTCAAAGTAGAAGACTGCACAGTGTAACGATGAACATTAAACAGCGGAATTTTAGAAGTGGTCGTTATTATTAGAAATGTAGCCTTTATTATTGGATGATCTGCGAAATGTATATTCATTTTGCTATGGCTATGTACCTTAAAAAAATAGGTGATTTTAATAAAGAAAATTTCCATGTGAATATTTGAAAAATTCTTGCCATCTGCGGATAATATATCAACGTACCGGTGTGTATCATCGAGTGTATCATCGTGTTAAACCAGACATACACTCATACGCGAAAGTTTTTAAACGCTTGCTACATTTGACAAGTATATATATTGGATATAATATATATAGTGTGGACATAGCTTGGATATATTATATATAGTGTGGATATAGTATATATAGTGAGGATATAGTATATATAGGGTAAACATAATATTGGATATAGTATATATGGTGTAGACATAGTATTGGATATACTATATATAGTATGGATATAATATTGGATATAGTATATATAGTGTGGATATAGCATTCGATATACTATATATAGTGCAGATATAGTATATATAGTGTGGACATAGTATTGGATATAGTATATATGGTGCGGATATAATATTGGATATAGTATATATAGTGTGGATATAATATTGGATATAGTATATACAGTGCGGATATAGTATTGGATATAATATGTATATATTTTGCATTGAATATATACATCTGTATTTTATTTTCTACACCGAATGTACTCGTTGTAAATACTTCCATTTTACGTATTTATATTTCATCAATATTTTCGAATGCTTTCATGTACGAGTATATGTGTCAACAATACTCGATGATACAATCGAATCATAGGACAATAGACGATGCTAATGGCGTGAATCACCCTTAAACTACGCACAGGGTATACGTTTCAATGGGAAATCTTGCATCGAAATATTCTACGTTTAATTTAAGACGCGAGATAAAATATCGAGGAGAAGCAAATACCGCGTCGAACCGTTCGAACCGTTCAAGTTACACCTCTTATAAATATTTATCAGAGTCGAAGCATTAAGAATAATCACGATATATAGCTTGCTATTCTCTTCTGCCAGTCTCTGCTATTCTCTCGTTGGGTTTCTCGAGTAAATATTAAGCAAGTCGGTAAATTGTCAGGAAATGACCTTCAGTGGGACCATAAACGAAAGGTCAAGAATGGTCTTTGCCATTTTTAAGCAAATATCGCATATATTCGGAAAGAATTTGGTATTTCAGCATGCCGCTGTAGGAAGCGTTTCTGGTACCCACGTGCGTTACAGAAATGGCAGTAACCAATGGAACCAGTTACAGATTAGTTGACACGTTCAAAGAGGAGATTTCGAAACTCAGAGATTCGTTCGTTTCAGGAATGCATATCCTAGTAAACAATAATAAAAGATCTAGCTAGAGGTTTCGTCGACGACATTTCGCAGAAAATTAATAAATAATTATATATATTTATATATTAATATATATATCAATATATATTATTTATTATAATAAATATTATAAAATATTATAAATAATTAATAAATAATTCTCTGGAAACTAGCCGTAGGTAAATATTGGAGGATGCAATGTTACTA
>NW_016912459.1:22329-29287 GCF_001483705.2 Eufriesea mexicana
CAACATTACTATTCGATGATAAATTCGAAAAATACGTGTGTAGATAAATTTGCATGAGCAGCGTTTGAAATATCGCCGTACTATCTGCTGACTGAGGAATGTAAAGAAAATGACAAAAATTTAATCATGACACTTTCAGCCGCGATACTTGCAATTCCTTGCACAATTTACTTTCTTCTCAAACGAGTTTATCACTGGGAATTTCATTTTTAAAATTGATATTAACTCGCAGACGTGTGCAGAGATACCGTTAAGTCCACGCGCGTGTAAACATACGTACTATAGAACCAGTACCTATTATGACTAAATATGAAGATAGATAGAGCGATAGACAAACGATTTGACGCGAAATCTATTTATAGATAAGTATTTGCTATACATGTGTGTAACATTTCAATCGCTTCCACAGTCTGTTCAGTGATCGTACGTATGACGGTAATGCAATGCAATAAGTATCGAGATTCCGATGGAAATGATCGAAGGGTAATCAAAGATTTTAATGATCCGTGTTATTGCAACACTCGCTGATACGAAATACACGTTACTCTTAGATAAAATTAATCTTGGAATCAAAGGAATGAATGAAGAACCTTTCATTTCATTTCAATATCTCGGAAGTATATCAGACAAGATGTATATTATTACATATATTATATACATTATATATATGCATATTATATTATGTAATATTACGTATATTGCATATATTTAATAAGTATAACACAAAATTTTATTTTAATTTATTAATTTTATAATTCGAAACAAAGTTTAATAAACCCTAAATAATTATCTAATCATTCTCAAATTAATTCTAAATCATTATCAATTTTGAAGAACTTCACCAATTAGGAGAACACGACTAGCAATCTAATTTTAACACAGTGTTTTTATCATTTAGTATTGTAATGTAATAATTGTAATGTAATAATCACAATTATTAGTGATCACACAATACGATATTAGTAATTATTATTGCAATGTAGTTACATATAAATATTAATATAACGATATGAGAGCTGGTGTTCCGGTATAAGAAATTAGAAAAAGAATGAAAAGTTCGAATTATCGATATTATTTGAGTACAATATATACATGTATATATTATTACATATATTTAAGACGTATAACTCAAAATTTCAGGTAATTTCATTCTAGTGCTACCGTGGAAGCCCAAAGCTTGATAAACCCTAAATTATTATCTAATCATCCCCAAATTAATCCTAAATCATTATCAATTTTGAAGAACTTCACCAATTAGGAGAACACCACTTGCAATCTAATTTGAACACAGTGTTTTTATCATTTATTATTGTAATGTAATAATTGTAATGTAATTATTACAATTATTAGTAATCACACAATACGATATTAGTAATTATTATTGTAATGTAATTACATATAATTACATATAAATATTAATATAACGGTATGAAAGCTGGTATCCCGATATAAGAAATCACAAAGAGAATAAAAAATTCGCATGATCGACATTACCTGGGTATCATATATATATTATGTAATATTATCTATATTATTAATACATATAACTCAAAATTTCGGGTAATTTCATGCTAAAAGCCCAAAGCTTGATATACCCTAAATAATTATCAAATCATCCTCAAATCAACTCTAAATTATCAATCATCAAATCATCCATCTAATTTTAACGCAGTATTTTTATCATTTATTATTGTAATGTAATAATCACAATTATTAGTAATCATACAATACGATATTAGTAATGATTATTGCAACGTAGTTACATATAAATATTAATGTACCGATATGAAAGCTGTTGTCCCGATATAAGAAATCAGAAAGAGAATGAAAAGTTTGAATGATCGATATTGCCTGGGTATTATGTATATATATACAACGTCAGAAATCCATTAGTAAAAATTTCACATCTCGAGTGTGGATTATTCACAAGGCAAGCAGCGCTATCAGAGAAATGAATGGCCATTTATGTGGAACGATGACCGTCAGATCTCGTCTTCCTACGAGAATGTGGCTGTTCATGGCTGATTACGTGAAAATTATTACAGGAACACGCTAACGCGTGAGTAACGTTTATTAGAAGCATAGAAACTATTGCGTAAGAGAAAGTAAAGAGTTTTGCGATTCGATAAATCCAAGCATTTCGACAGATGTTGATCATGCTCACATGTACGTGTATCTGGTATACCTCGATGCCTTTCTTTTCACGATGCCTTACTTTCGCCCGGGTCTATTTAAATACAAAATTCGGCTCGTATCCTTATTAAATCTCCTTCGCAAGCCGCAATTTAAAATACGCGTACACTCGAATCTTTGTACCTTCCTTTCTCCCAATTTGTCGTACTATACAGCCTAGCGCACACGTGACGCACATAGAAACCGAACTAGCCAGCTCCATTGCAGGCAATTAAGTTTATTGGACGCTTCGTTGTCAAAATGAAGCAATTTTTAGAAAACGAAGTTGCTCGATGTAACTTTCCAGTAACTCGTTATTTCACGTGACTAATTGAAATTCGACGCAAATAAGCGATCTCTTATTGCCTGCGCAAATACACACGGACAAAAAATTTCGAAACTGCTTATGAATAAATGAGGAAAATGATGAATTCGGTGCAACATACCGCAACGTTGCATCCTATTACGTTAATCTTCTCTTTTTCTCTATTTCTCTCGTTACCTCTCTTCTTTTCCTGCGCTTCGTTGCATTCAGGAAGTACATTTCCACTTCCTCCACGATCGATTTTAACATCTAAACTATATTTTCGCGCGATTTACGAAACACCGTGTCGAAAGGTCGTGTAGATCGCGCAAAGTAGGTTATGCGGATTAACGAAGACGTTGAAATTTAAAGGAAAACACGAAGAACGCTTAGAAACGTGGAAAATCGTCGCTCCCCTTCAGGACTTACGAATCAGAGCAATCTCTTTCCGCTTAATTCTATTTAAGGTATATACGCGTATATAACAGCTGCGTTGAATTAAGACGAAATGCTAGTATTGTTTCGTAATAGAAAAGACACTTTCGCAGCAGATTTCCTCTCGCGAAGAAGGTTTTCTCCTGATTGTCGTTAATTTCGAGCTCGTTGGGGTAACTGACAGGAAAGAAATCACGTTTCGTTGGAACTAGGTTTAATTTTCTGACGAAATATTCCGTACCGAGCTGAACGAGTTCCTGTCGCGTCCTTAGATCATTTCAAGACGCCATTGTCTTTTTTCCCCGAGCGGTAAGACTACTCCAGTAATGAAATGAAATATTCTGAATGTTGAAAATAAGATACAGGTAGGATCGGATTTTGGGGAGATTGACTTAAGATAGTATTGTTGGCTTCTTAATAGAATAAAATAAGCTTGTAAATAGAATGACGGCGGCTGGCTATGAGGCAAGAGAGATTCGCTATGGGCATGCTCTTCTGACCTTTCTTAAACTGACCCTTATAAACTGATTTTAGACTTTGACACACTGTCTTTGACTGAAAACTCTTAGACTTTGGACATTCTTCGATTGACTGATGGTCTATCTTACACCGACTTGGATTGACTTGGACTGAATTATTGAACTGACTTGGACTGAATTATTAAACTGACTTGGACTGAATTATTGGACTGGCTTATGTGGATTTGGTTTTATTAGTGTGAATGCAAATGTGTGAGATCGAGTAATGGCACGTATGTAGATATATATGTTTTTAGAAGTGCAAGGGGAAGATCTAGAATGCGTGGTGTTGTACAGTTGCTATGGATCAGAGTCAATAAGTTATAAGGAAGTTCAGTTTGTTATAAGAAGCGTGAGAGTGAACAATTATTATATAAGACGTATGTAATTTATAATTTTATAATAAATATACGATTGTTATACAACAAACTCACAGCTTGGACTGACTTGGACTGACTTGGACTGAACTGTTGGACTGACTTGGACTGACTTGGACTGAACTTTTGGACTGTCTTAGACTGACTTGGACTGAACTGTTGAACTGTCTTAGACTGACTTGGACCGAATCGCCTACGCCCTTGCAACCTTATTAAACCCAAGAATTCTGTCCTTCTTTCACACTCAGGCTTTCCTTCCCAATCGTGTCTCTTTTCACACAACCTCGGAGAATCCAGGTACTTCAAACACATGCCACACTTATAAACTATCTTCCACTCGTCTATCGCACTCGGCTCTGTCATACACATCTATTCGATTCTCTTGCACGCCTTACCTTTCTTCTAAGTTCAAACACGCCCGACTCTCCTTCAAGGCCATACTCATTCCAATCCTACATACATTTTAACGTATATACAAAAATCAATCTCTTAGAAGAAATAGATATGTCTTTGAACTATGCGTCGAAGAGATCCCAGGATACAAAGATAAAATAGATAAGAATTAGGGGACTAGGACGAGCTACAATCGCATACCCTTTTTCATCGCTCTAGTTTTGTCTCTTCATGAATACAGTTAGAATACAGAAGATATACCATACCTAAGAATGGAATTAAAATAATTATAAAGAAAGAGTTATTTCTTTTTAACCATAATCTCAATAATGACTTTGATTATCAGCGATTAAAGTGTTTGAAATTTTTGTTTAGGTAAATGGTTTCTACAATGTCAATCGCGTTTGTTGCAATTTCTACCGAGTCGAACTAATTACGTGGAAGAAAGTGAATCGTTCCACGATTCGATTTGTTGGGCGGTTTCGATGCACAAGATCGTGACGAATGTCCGAATAACGATACTTTCACCGATTCCTGCGACCATTACTCGTTCTTTTTATTTCGCGTGACACACGGAGTTTCCGCTCTTTAAAGCTGTTATCGTTTTCAATGAGACCGAGATAAGACGTCGCGAAATCGTCTGTAATTGCGTGTCCGATAAAACATGTGAGTCATGGTCGGTTGTTTATATTATAATATTAAAAATCCATACGTCATGTTTGATAAAAGTTATACCGAAGTAACTGACAGATTTTCATATAGAAATTTGTTATCTCGTCATTTTAAAATATTTAACAAATTTTTTGTTATCACGTTGTTATAAAATATTTAACAAATTTTCATATAGGAATTTATTATTACGTTATTTTAAAATATCTAGCAAATTTTTATATAGGAATTCGTTATCCCGTCATTTTAAAATATCTGACAAATTTTCGTATAGAAATTTGTTATCGCGTAATTTTAAAATATCTGACAAATTTTTGTATAGGAATTCGTATCCCGTCATTTTAAAATGTCTGACAAATTTTCGTATAGGAATTTGTTATCGCGTCATTTCAAAATATCTAACAAATTTTCGTATAGGAATTCGCTATCTCGTCATCAAAAAATATCTTGCAAATTTTGACTAATTATCGTGTTACTTTAAAGTGTGCAGAAAATCGGTATTTCGGAATTAATTATTACACAATTCCCAAGTATGCGAAGATTTATGCGCGAGAATCGAATATTATGCAATTTCGAATATCTGCAAAATTTGAATCTGGGAACTTGCTATTACATAACAGTAAAAAGCGTAAAATTTGTATGCAGATTTTTATCAAGAAACTAATTATCGAGGAACTTCTTTTAGCAACGATGTAGAGATATTTGGCATGGCAAGTGGCGTAAATAATTTCTAATATAGCTGATTTGTACAGTATCTCCAACTGATCAATGGCAGAACCGATTTCTTAAAGTAAAAGCACATGACTTTTACTCGCGAAGTGTACTGAAGTATAAAATTTCTGCTGAAAACTCGAACTATTTTTTACGGTTGACGAACGGTGTTAATGTGGATTACTCTAATAATAGGAATTATATACGTGATGTTCAATAAAACACGATCAAGATAGCAAGGAGCGTTGCCAATCGTGTCGTACAAAAAATTAAATTGGATTAGTTAAATGTACACTAATATATACTTTCATGTACCTTATAAATCTGAATGGAGGAAGAATTTAACTCTATATCCTACTAATACTCAAATTGAAATAGAAAGTGAAATATACACGTGGAAAATAATACACGGTTAAACCTGTGTTCCTTTCACAAAAATTTATATTGGAAAAAGTGAAATTCAATCACGATGCTCGTAAAGAATCATTCCACCTTTATCGCAGAATTTGCATGAATATCGATCGTATGATCCTGCCAACGAAAAAGGAACACAAATTGTGATCAGAATTCATTATTCGTATGGAAAAATCCATTGTCTTCATTTCAACAATGGCCACTGTGCGACACGTATAGTTTTCTATCGTGACAAAAAGCTAGCTATTTCGAATTTTGATAATCAATTAATCTTTATTCCACGTCGTGGCTGTGGAATATTTATTTTTGTACTATTTCCCAGTATTCCTTTTTCCTTTCAGATAAATTGAAGCGATAAATACAGAGACCAAAATTTGTTGCCAATTTTGCGAATATTTTTGAATAATAATAATTTTTTAATATTTTAATTCTCTCCTTTTATTTTATTTTATTTTATTGGGAAATTTATTTGTCAGTGTGATTTGCCACCTGCAACGAGGTGAAAGAGACAATCTAGAAACTGAGATCAATGATGTATGAAACGATCGTTCGGCTCTGAATCTTCCTGTAGATCGTCGCCTCTTCAACGTGGTTTAACTTTCTTCCGCGGTTAATTATACCTTCCAGACTACTTTCCTTGGTTGTTAGTGCAATTGTTGTCCATCGCGTAATTACATTTCATTTCGCACCGCGGATTACGTTTTTATATTCAACGTTTCTATGAACGCGTGAATCTCTGTGAACCATAGTCTACGAAACTTAGATTTCAACCTACCGAGTATTGAAGACATCCAGCTCTCTTAAAACGATATAAATTTTATATATTTTTCGTATATTTTATTTTTGACTTTATTAAAAACGCTTTCGACAAATCATTTGCTATTTATTTATATGATAGAAATGTGATTATAGATTTTATTTTCATCTATTTATTTTCATCGTACCATCTTATTATAATAAATTTA
>NW_016912459.1:29882-30861 GCF_001483705.2 Eufriesea mexicana
ATTTATTTTCATCGTACCATCTTATTATAATTTTATAATAAATATATAAATTTTTATATTATTATATTATTATAATTTTATGTTACAGATGGGTAATTCTAATGCTGATGATTAAATTTATTATACGAGTATAATTTCTGTAAAATTCCTCGAATATCCTTTTTTAAATTCTTTGTATTATCTTTAAATAATTTCTATAATTTCTTCCGCGATTAATTATATCTTTCAGACAGCTTTCCTCGGTTGTTAGTGCAATTGTTGTCCATCGCGTAATTACATTCTAAATCGCTTAGCGAATTACTCCTGTATATTCAATGCTTTTAGAACACGAGGAACTCTATAAATAACAATCTGCAGAATTAAAATTTCAATTTGATAATCTGTATTCATTATTACGATCATGACTCCGTACAATTTTTCTACTTTCTTACAGTGTTCATCTTTTTCCTCGTTTCTTCTTCGATCCGTTATTTTTCTTTAAGATGCTTCTGATTCTCGGTGTACACCGAGTAATCCGTTTAATTGGAAATGGTGGAATATCTCACTGGAGTAGTGAAGTCATTGAAATGAATTTATTAAGAATCTGGGACGAAAGTTTCGTATGGAGGTATAAACAATTTTGTGGGATACCTGTATATTATTATTAATATACTATATTAATATATTGTGAAATACCGTGGATAGGTTATGTTTTACCGGGATAATATCTCAAAATAACTATGCTTTGTTTTCTATTGCATTTCTTACTATTGCTTTCTTTACGATTGCTTGGAAGGAAGTGTCTTCCATCGTTAGGCTTTATTCGAATTGCCGAAAAT
Organism: Eufriesea mexicana; assembly: GCF_001483705.2. Lineage (NCBI taxonomy): Eukaryota > Metazoa > Arthropoda > Insecta > Hymenoptera > Apidae > Eufriesea > Eufriesea mexicana. The sequence continues at coordinate 30,701 of NW_016912459.1, forward strand.
ACCAGATGTCGCTAGTAGCGTCTAGCAACATGGCGCGGGAGATTAGAACTCTTCGATATAATATAATAGAGTACTATATTATAGTATATTATTATTAATATACTATATTAATATATTGTGAAATACCGTGGATAGGTTATGTTTTACCGGGATAATATCTC
>NW_016912459.1:30962-46346 GCF_001483705.2 Eufriesea mexicana
AATATGAGCGAATATATTGATTACAGTTCTTTCTTAATAGGAGTTGATACCAATTTTATTGTTAAAATAGGCGTATGTGTTCGGTGATTGCAAAAAGGAAAATTCTAGGACCAGTCATTTTGACTGGGTTAAGTCAAATCTAGAAATTCCGATTCGCAATTTCTTTGGAAATGGTATCCTACATATATATATCGTAGTTATTTTACTATTAGAACCCATAATCATAATAGACAGCATGTACTAACTGTTTAACGATTTTTAAGGCTGCGACTAGCCTAGAAGATTGTACTGACGAACAGACTGCAGTGTGTAGGAGGGATTTTAGTAAAACTAGTCGCTTTGCTCCTTGGTAACTGTTTTATTCCTTCAGTACGCTGGTCTGCTAGTTCACAAAAATGCAACCCTCGCTATTTTATAGGGTGTGTCCCTTCTTCGTCTTCGCCTCGTCTTCACGTGTCCGTATCCTTTTCGACTGAGCTCCAGTCCAGACGCCCAAACTTGGCTACCTATAGTTGTTTTTCTTGGACCTCGACGATACCTTCCTAGAACTCCAACGAAGGGCTTTCTCTCGCCAGAAGACAATGGGCAGCGGTGAAAGTTGCTCACACTTTTGATTCCGATTATATTTTATATTTCTTGATGGCATAAAATAAATGGAGGCTCGAAGTCTTTTATGATACGTGATGCACACGGTGGACTGCCAAAAATGTTTGTGTCCCTTCGAACCCTTCGACAAGGTTCCTATAGACTCTGTGACACCAGCCCAAGCTACTTAGTCCCCTAGCTTCGAGGAAAATTGATAAGCTGGATGGTTCCTCGAAGCAAAGGTTGATCCCAATGCAGGGTGAGCTATCCAAAGATTCCTCTCACGTATATTTTCCTTTTTTTTTTTTTTAACGTGGATGAAATCTTCGTTAGATGCCCGACCCCCCTAGGGAAGGGGGTGAGGTTGTGTGGGATTCCAGCCCACTAAAACCCCCGCGATGGCCATCCTACCGCGACATTGGAGCGCCCTGGACTTCGCGAGCCAACGCAATTTAATATAATATAAAATCAACTTACTTTTTCTCAAAAATTGTCGTAGTTTAGCATCAATAAGCAATATAGATCAAGAAAGCTTAAAATGTTTGATTGAAAAGGTAAAAAATAAACATTTACCTCATTACTATCACGAAATACATCACTATATATATATAGTACTGATTACATTACGGTATTACCACGGAAATAAAAATACAAGCTTAATATCATTGACTTAACATTGCTCGAAGTCCAACAACTGCAATTATAATTCCACTGTCAGCTTATAACCTGTTATTCCAAGGTACATGCATCAAGCTAGACTCCTTTGCCACTTAATTACGTCTTCTCGCGATATTACTGTCAACGTTCAAATCACGAGGATGAACACGTAACTAGGAACAATCATGATAACTTGATCGTCCACTAACGAATCTTGGAAAAGGACTCGGTCATCGAACAACTTGCATCTCGTGCATACGTTCTCGATAATCGTAACAGCAGTGAAACGAGTTTATCATCGAACGGAACATACCAAGGAAGTAGCAACAAAAATGTAATATTTCACGTGCAACAGGTCCGTTCTTGTTACTTGTAAAACGGGATGTTCAATGCGTGCAAACAGCTTATCTTATATTCAGCACACCTGTTGCATTTTTCTTCTATTGTCACTATTCTTTTCATCCCAGCTACCGTAACGTGACATGTCTGTTCTATTCCTCAGTGCGTGTGTTTAGGAAAAAAGGCAGCTGGTTACTGCAAACTAACGTGGGAACATCGCGTCCACTGTTTGGACAATGTTTGGTCAAACGATAGATGGGATAGGACGGATATTTAGACTAAAATAGTTCGAAGGACAGATACTTAGGCTAAAATACTTCGAAGGATAGGTATGTTGGAACCCGGATTTCAATATACAACACGGGTTCTAGCAACAAGGCTAGGTTGGAAAAATACAAGTCGGCGGAGAGGAGAAAAACAAAACAGAAATTGACACTGGAACTGACTGAACTGAACTGGACTGTACTGAAACTGTGCTGAAACTGTCCTCAAACTGAGCTTTCGCAAATTTTGTGAGCGTTTATATAATGTTAGTTTTTAGGGGGGTGAAGATGACCATTGGCCCTTAGTGAAAGTGAGAATGAGTCAATTGTTTTTGGACTCTGAAATAGGTCTGCGTCCTTCTAGTGACCAAAGGCCAACGAATCGTTAGTCATCCAACAGATACTTAGGCTAAAGTTCTAGACTAAAATACTTCGTTCAACGAGGCAAGTTAGCATCTCTTTTAGATACTTAGGTTAAAATACTTGGAAGAATAGATACTTAGGCTAAAATTCTAGGCAGAAATACTTCGTTCAACGAGACAAGTTAGCATCTCTCTAAATCATCGCGTTTGTCTACTGTAGTAATGATCGGATTAACAAGTCCAAAGGAACTTTTGATTCTGATTATATTTTATATTTCTTGGCGGTGTAGAATATACGAAGACTCGAAGTCTTCTATGATGCATAGTGCAGACAGTGGACTGTTAGAAAGTGTCTCGTCGAACCCTTTAGCTAGGATTTTATAGGTCCTATGACAACCCATTGCGACACTCAACCCTGCTTCGAAAATTGACAAGCTGGATGATTCCCCGAAGAAAAGATAGATCTCGATAAAGATAAAGATTCCTCTCACACTACCTTTTCTGACTCCTTGAACGACATAATATATCGTAATACAGCTACTTCTAACTTTGGATAGATATTTCTGAATAGTACAGTCTACGCGCATGAGCAAAATCAGGAGATCAGAAGACTTCTATTGAAAAGATAAATTTAGTTGTAGACAAAAGTCAATCTAGAAAATAAGATACGAATAAATAGTTTAGAAGATATAAATTCTTAGAACGAATGTTCACATAAATATTCGATAAGAATTGGGGGTTTAGGCGAACCGCGTCACGTACCCTCTTGACACTCTCTCGGGAGTCGGTCAGTCTCTCAAGAGAAGCACTAGAAGAAACATATATCTTCCTTGAGAAATAAAAGACTTCAACAGAGATCATATATATATATCGTAGTTGTTTCACTATTAGAACCCACAATCCCAATGACTTCCATCGTATCGCTGTAAAGTGTCAGCATGTCAACGACTTGAACAGTGTCGTTTCGGTATTAATCGGGACGACTCGATAAAATAATAACAGCGAGAGAGAATCAGTGACGAATCGATTAGCTGGGAGTCCAGAGTCTATCGTGGAGATTCGTCATAGAGCTGAATACGCAGAGTAGAACAGGCCTTAGGACGCATCGTGAAAACGTGGCAAGCTCGGCAAGTTAAATCCCTCGTCAGCAAGAAATCAAAGTTAATTAAATCTCGAAGCTTATAGTTAACGGATTAACTGAATCAGGAAAGGGTGTCGAAGCACAGAAATGGATCAGATGAGGAAGCACAGGGAGAGCCTCTTGGCGCATTGTTTATGCTGCTCGAGAGTGTTCCATGACAGCGTTCAGCCTACACGTCTAAATAAGCGTGGGCGTTTCATTTCCATACAAAGCATCCCATCGCATTCATCTGGTTTTCAATTATTAAAAAGCCGGTAATTACCGGCAAGGCATGTTCCTATAGGAAGCGTAGTTGCGTAATTCACCTCGCGACAAGCTGATCCATTCTATGGGCCACAAGAGCTCTGTACACCCGTGTCTGCGTCAGTTCGCCAGCGTTGTAATTGAATTTTCCCGGCATGCTGGACGCGCGTAATAGAGCGATGCTTCGTGGTTCGTTTGGAAATTTCGATCGTTAAAAGAAATTGTGCTCGTCTGCCTTCCGTTCACCTCCTTAAAGGAGTCTCTCCGGCCGAGCAATGGCTCGTTGAATCGCTATTGCCAAGTATTCTCGACGGTCTGATTATCGCTGTATGGCAAAATGCCGCTAAAAACCCAACGAATAATTCCATAACGCCATTCTTGCCGGCCTTTCTTGCATACAGAATGTACCTTTTCTCTCCATTTTCTTTTTTTTCTTTATTTCTGGATCAGCAGAACGGGTGAAAGGGTTGTCGAGCGTGGAACTGAGAGGAGCAGCGAGCGTAAATTTTATCGAGATATTCGAAATCTCTTTGCGTGGTATTTGTGCTAGTTGCATACTTATTGCAACATTATAACCACCGATTTACAATGTACAACTGAATGTGCTTCGTTGCATGAATAAAAACAACCAAAATTGTACGACCACGTGTAACATATTTATGCACTATTACGCGTTATTTCATGCACTCTTTTCCAGTTCGATCGTGTGTCAGTTCGAGTCATTAATCTTCTTAATGCCCGAAGATGAACGTTGGAACATCGTGATTGCGACGCGAGATTGATCTCGTGCCTTCGTATTGGGTCGTTGATGAGCGCCACGAGTGTGACACGACATGGTTAGATAAGAGGTCACAGTGAAAAGTAAAATTATCGGAGACACCCTCGTCGACATATTAAACTGTAGATGGTAATGTTAGCCATAAGAACTTGTATATGGACGTCTGAGGCGTGGACATGCAATTTACTTGTCAGAGTCTCGCGAAATTAGAACGTACCACTTCAATCAGGTAATTCGATGAAGTGTATCACGTATCGATGTCGTGTTTCTTCTCCAATAACATTTGAAAACCGGTACACCGTGAATCGTGGATCTGGTAACGTCTGGGGATCGGCTATCGGTGGCTAGAATGTACCTGCGACACGTTCGAATTTCTCCGTTCAGGTTTTTAGGGCTCGAGAAAAAGGGATCGCTGTATTTCTAGAATTTTAACACCGATATCTCAGATCTACATAGAAATTAATATCCTTTCGTGGAATCGCGATAAGAACGAGGCTTCTCAGGACGGAACGTCGTTGGACGATCTTGCAAATATCTCGTTTCTTATTCCATGGGAATTCCTGCATATTTACGGACAGTGACATACATCGCAGACAGTGAGCCATACAATGGGAGGCTTGTTATGTGAATTCGTGAAGCACGATTTCCTACCGGAAGATTACCGCGGGAAACGAGTACCAAGCTTCCTGGATGAATGATGCTAATGATTTAACCGTAAAACCTGGAAATTATCGCGCCAGATCGCCGATTAAAGCGAATTTCTTCCACGAAAACACGTTCGTGGGAGATTTTCGATAACTCGTAATAAGATAATTTGTCCGTGTAAATTAAAGGGTTATTTAATTATGTTTTAATAATTATATTGGGATATTTGAAACAGTGCTATAGCAACGATCCAAGGTCTTCGCAATGTGAACATTTTTCACTAAAACACGTTTTGTGAGATTTTCAATGACCTGTGATAGAATATAGTTTATTCGTATAAATTACAGGGTTATTTAACCCTTTGCACTCGACGACTGTTTCGTTATAGAAAAATAGTAATTCGAAGACTTTTTATCATAGAGTCGACGATATTTTTAAAATGGTAAATGAGAAATCATATGCAAATTAAGACATAGAATTATTTTTCTTCGATATTCCACACATCATTAGGTAATTTTAAATTTGATATATTAATTAACGTCGATCTTTAGAATTTGATTATATGATGACTGAGAAACCTCTCGAGTGTAAAGGGTTAATTATGTTTTAATAATTATATTGAGATATTTGAAACAGTACTATAGCAACGATCCAAGGTCTTCGTAAGGTGAACATTTTCCACGAAAACACGTTTTGTGAGATTTTTGATGACCTGTGATAGAATATAGTTTATTCGTGTAGATTACAAGGTTATTTAATTATGTTTTAATAATTATATTGGGATATTTGAAACAGTATTATAACAAGGATACCTAAAGTCTTCGCAATGTGAACATTTTTCACCAAAACACGTTTTGTGAGATTTTCAATGACCCGTGATAGAATATAATTTATTCGTGCAAATTACAGGGTTATTTAATTGTGTTTCAATGGTTATATCGGGATATTTGAAAAAGTACTACAGCAACGAGGTCTTCGCATGGTTAATTAACGAGAAAAGTGGTGGGGCTACTTTCAAGCTTGACGAGTATGAAAGCAAAGAGTGGTCAAAGGTTGGAAAGTAGGGCTTCGCATTATTGTGGAATTAGCACACTTTTACGGAGTCACAGGTGGCACTGGTACAAAGCAAATTTTATGCATCTCCTGAAACATCGCGCGCGTCTGTTTTTTCGATAGTCACGTAACGATGACTCGAACGAAATAACTCGTTAGATTAGTTATCTCGAGTTGAAAAATGCAATTAGAACGAGAAAAGTAACTTTTCTTTCGAGATCTCGAAATTCCTTTTGAAATTTAATCGAATGCTAAAAATGTAAATCTTAATCAAACAAATTCTAGAAAAATTTCAAACAGAAAAAAGAAAAATGATCAAGTCGAACCTTTTGAAATTTAATCGAATGCTAAAAATGTAAATCTTAATCAAACAAATTCTAGAAAAATTTCAAACAGAAAAAAGAAAAATGATCAAGTCGAACCTTTCGAAATTTAATTGAATGTTAAAAATATAAATCATAATCAAACAACTTCTAGAAAAATTTCAAACAGAAGAAAGAAAAATGATCAAGTCGAACCTTTTGAAATTTAATCGAATATTGAAAATGTAAATGATCGAACAAATTCTAAAACAATTTCAAACAGAAGAAAGAAAAATGATCAAGTCGAACCTTTTGAAATTTAATCGAATGTTGAAAATGTAAATGATGGAACAAATTTTAGAACAATTTCAAGCAGAAGAAAGAAAAATGTTCACGTCGAACCTACATACCTTGCAAGATAGGAAAGAGATAATAGAAAAAGACCATACTAATCTCCCATGTAACAAGAATTCCAACTTCCTCGTATAACAAAAACCCCTTGACCCAAGAACCATGGAAAACAGTGCAATATGGAGAATCCGTCAAAGCGAATCCGCACTTCACGACGTATAATAAATCCATGGTACAAAACCTGTGCTGCAAAAATAACGAAATCTCTTCCGGTCGTTGAAACACGGCCTAACACATGACAAGTTCAACCGGCATTACCGGTAGCGTGACACATACGATTCGCAAGATGAATCGCGGAAGTGTGAGAGGCAAAAATACGAGGAGTCGTTGTGTCAATTCATGCCGGTGCCATTTTTAAGCGCTCGAGTTCTTATCGTGCCACGGTTGACGTAATTCCTCGCGAGAAGAAGTACGCGATCAAAGGGGAAGAACCGAAACGTATTCGAAGAAAAGATAGCCAGAAAATAGATAAGAAATAGACAGATTGGGAGAGAGAGAGAAAATTAAAGGGAAAAGTGTCGGTTCGATGACGATGGTCACGGTGAAACGACACAGATGCGAGATTTCAATGTTCGCAGCAACGTAGGAAAGCATCGAAACGAGTGTTCCGTGGCTACCAGGATTAATATCCCCGACATCGTTCTGCCTGGTCGAACGCGCGGTATCGATTTCGAGGAAGTTCGATCCGACTTCGATGGCTAGGGAAAAAATGGTGCCGCGTGAAAAAAGACTGGACGCGGAAAGCGAAGTCGGTCACGGATCGGTTTACGAACCCAGCCGCTAAACCACCATGGAGAAATTTTACAGTTGATTTGCATAGCCGTTTGCATCGATGATAAACGATACGAGCCACCAATCACGCTCCAAGCACGTCGTTACTCTGATCTGTCGATCGGTAAGGATGGTTACTTTGTCAACCGAATCGCCAGTCTCGCGTAGTTGCCTAGTTACTTCCGCTAGATGTCCCCACCTCTGCCGGCCCGCCGTAACGCCGCGCGTCTTCGAGGTTATGTGTACGTACTCGCGTGTCTACACGTGTCTCCTACTTTATTCTAGCTCTTATTTACCTGCGATTGTAAATAGTTCTCTATCCGTGTCATTATACTCGAACCAAACGACCTTTTTGCGGCAGTTCATTTCCATTATCGTGTTTTGTTACATTAGCAATAATCCAGGCTCTCAGGGTAAAGTAAGAAATTCTAATTAATCGTAGGTAGTTTCTTTCGCTTGTAAGTAAATAGAATTTTGTCCGTAGAAAGTTTGAGTAGCTTGTGTAGCGTTGGATGTATCTGGCAGATTATATTTAGCAGTGAAATTAGATTGTAGTAAGAGGGACGAATTTAAACGATAAATCATATTGGAAGAATACTCGAGTCGATTAAGAGGAACGTCGCGTATACACTTCTCCAATGCCTTTTCGGGACTCGTCTTTTGTTCGTGTTTTCCTTCTTCGTACGACGCCATGAGTCACACGAATGTTTACATTTACATTTAGAGCTCGGAGGCTTAAATTTCTTTAAACACGCGTCGTATCGTGTAAACGTGTTATTATCGCGTTGCAAACGAGCTAATTCCTATTTATCAACGTCCGATGCTGCACGTGGAATTTCTTCGACGCAAAATAAATTTTCCCAAGTGAACGGGGATAGATTTCTAATTAATATTTTTCCGATAGTAAATTCGAAAACGCGTAGTATCGTGACGCCGATCACGAATGTCACACATCATACCGTTACTTCGTCACGGTGCACGGAGTAACTCGCAATTGCGAACCGCGGTTAACACGTTGAGTGCGGAGCCGATTTTGCTATACTTTCCGAGTGAGCACTAGATGCCGAGCGTTCAAGTATACCCAAGAGTGTGAACAGAAGATTACTTTGTTTCACTTTGTTATTTGGACTGTGGGAATAGTGCGCCAATGCACGAATATGCAAATTATAAGCAGAAGATAAAGGGATGGGATTGCCAGGAAGGCAAAAAGGCGATCACCAAGAGACGATTAGTAGGAAAAAGCTACGGAAGTGTAAAGATTTACTTCAGCAGAGGGAATCTAGATTTTGCAATATATTAATTGTCAATAATTTAAGTCTTGACAGTGCCGGTCTCACGCACCGATGTCGACCAAACGAAAAGTTCGCTGTCAGTTCCTAGAATCCACGCCGTTCAAACGAAAAGCCTACTGTCAGTTCCCTGGGACTGACGTAGCTCTCAACGTGTTAAGCATCGGGAATTTTTATATATGTTACGAATCATGGTAAAACGCGACGTTCTTTTCACGTTATATCGGTAAAATTATTAAAAGAATACCTATGAACAGTGTAAGAAGCTTCCGTGATAAAAAGCAGAATCGATAAACCGCAGTTTACGTAACAACGTGAACCAAGTAGCCTCGCTACATGAGTCACGGCAAAGAGCTGAAAATTTCGTGGAAAATATAGATCGTAGAATACTTTTGCCTAGCTAGAGTAAACTAGATCGCCATCTTGAACAATGTGTCATTATGAGCCGTGACGCGATCGTGGGACTCTTTGGTCTCGTGGAAGGAAAGGTGGATTTGAAACAATTAACATAGATGTCCAGTTCCCAGTGTATAATTCTCAGTAGCACGGTGGTTTAGACATTTCTCGGCTGCGGTATGACCATTGATGGCAGTCACTGTACCGTTACACCGTCACGCTGAAAGGATAAAAACAGTGGAATGGCGGGTAGATGTGATTGGAAAAGCGTCTGACCTCTCACTTCATCCAGTTCGTCATACGCGTGATGCTAAATCGCACCACGGAACGATGGAAAAATAGCAGGTTTCTCCGGTTCGTTCTTTTCCAGATTAATTATCCCCCATGATCCTTCTAACCCGTGACTATATTTCAGGGGATTAGAGAACTCGGCACTGACAGGAAAGCGCGTTGAAAGTATTCAAAATCGCGATCCCAGCTCCATCTACGATGCTGCACGCTTGAACTGGTGATAAAAATGTCGGACTTCGAGTGTGGCGCGTATCTAGCGTGCAACTAGCGTGTAACTGGCGTGTAAATAATTTACAACGCGACTGTTTTATGTACTTCCTAGTTCGTACCGATTTATACGCAATTAGAGTTGATTTCCAAAGACTCGGTGCGAGGTTTCGTCGTCAAAAGAACGTAACGAGGTTATTAACTCGCGAGAACGCTATCAAAAGAGTAAGCACACAGACCGTGCTCGACTGGTACGGAACTATCGGGAATTAATAGCCTGTCATTTATGTAAAAATGATTTCTAAAGGAACTATGCCTCGTTTAACAAACGGTCCCTTGAATATGCAAAACGAAAGTCAGTTCGTCGAAGTATTTCCCGACACTGACCTCGCGATGAAAAATACGATAGGTAGCGACGCATGTAGATATTCAAATTCCCTTCTTTAACGAGATAAACTATCGTATTAGCATTTAACATATTCATGGAGTATTAAGGAGCATTACCGAGTCAAAAATGAACCATTCACTAGCCAAAGAGGCTTATTATTAACTCCACTTCTTCAATCCTCTTCAATTTTTCCACCAAAGCGCTTATCTAACGTTGAAATTTTTATGGTTGAAATAAATTTATATCGTCTTGATCGATTTGAAAGTGAGTGACTAAAATGTAATCTGTACATATCAAATAGGGTAACGGTCAATGGAAAATATCTCTTTAGCTTTCATCTTTTTAGGAACAGAGACTGTTCTCATTGATTCTATATTTTAATAGCATTCGCCATTTTCCAATGTATTCCTATTATCCTGAATGTACTTTCATCTACCCCACTTTTCTACCACTCGTCCAACATTGATCTCCTATTCGCTTTGTACTTTGTCCTGAAATTTGCAAAGGCTGCTCGCAGTTTGCCTCTTGGCTTGCCTCTGGCTTGCTCACCATGACATTCGGAGCAAGGATGTACCCGTTTGCTCGCTCCGTTATTCGGTAAAAAATATGCTAATGTAATTTCGAACTTTGTTCCATCTATTTTTATTCTCATTAGAATCGATCGGATCATGTCCTGCTTCGTACCTAGCTCTTCGATAGCTAAACTCTGTCAAGTGACGAATTTACCGAATATTCGATGATATAGAGAATATTTGTGACAAGTAGCGTTGCACACAGACGAAACGGGTCATAATCGAGATCGATAAACGTTAATAATGCAATTTTCGTAACCAATGACACGGTTGTAACCGAGAAGCCTCGATGTTCGTGACTTGGTTGGCTTATGAGCCACGTTAGGTGCAGGCAAGTATTGTCCAAGGCAGTCGGACATCATGACGCAGCTCAGAGACATTACTTTACAGTTGGTGGGACCTTTAAGCCAATTTCACGTCGGGTTTCTTCGCTCTAATACTCCTATCGCGCCCACGTGACTTCGCGTACGACCAAACGGTCACTGTTCACGATTGATAGTGTCGATCGAAGATCGACTGGCAAAATACGAGAATGAACCGTTCGTTTCGCCAAACAGGCTAAATCATAATCGTGAACGATAGTCGTGATCGATGGAACGAAATTGACAGTGCTTTCGAAACGGATTGAAGGATACTCGCAGAGCAGAGGAATCATCGATCTGTGAAATTGACAGGATTCTCGTATTCTAGGTCGAAGACACTAATCGGTTGCTATTTCCAGCGAACACAGTTCGTTGGGATAGGTTGGTCGAAATAAAGGAAAGGAGTTGGGTCTGAAATGGATACTTTCACGAAACGTAAGATCTGTTTCATAGAGAAATTCGATTAGGTTCACCGGGTAGCTAAGGCCTTGGTGGCAATTTCTGCTTTATTTCCTCGGTGTTTAAAGTGCATTTCACCTGGAAGGAGCACGAAACGAAATATCGCAAAATAGAAAGCGTTCTCGCGATAAATTTAACGTTCGATGATGAAAGATCTTTAGAAATTGAAAAATTAGGCGATCAAATTTTTAACGACATATTTATAGTATTAAAATTGAAAGAAATTTTACAGTCTGGAAACTTGGACGAACCTGTCCATCAACTGGTTCCTCTTCGATTTCGATGACCTTGAAGTATGCTATAAATGGCAAGATTTCGAGCGACCATCTTTTACGCGTTAAAATATGGTTTCTCTTGGTTTTCAAATATATCAAAAATGATCTTGCAATATGTGATACGTAATATGATAGATACGTTTGACAGGATTGACAGATTTTTGCTAATATCTCAGATATGGAGGCCAGTCGCTGTCAACGTGTACAGGAAAACGTTGCTAGAAATGTTGTCATTTGCAGCATGCTTCGAGCTCATTGTATTCAACGAGGAATCAGTAAAACGACACGTTGATGACACGTGTCACTAATAGTAGTCACTCAAGCTTGCCCGACATTCATAGCGTTGGAAATGCATAATCGCAGTTTTGATGGTAAATTATTCCATAAATACTGAACGCAAACGTAGATCAGTAAGTATGACACACTTCACACCGTTCATCGTGACTTGGATGGCTATGCATAATGATTAATACCTGCTGCGTGCTGGCTTACAAGATTATGAAATTTACTGTGTACCTTAGCGTGTCCTTGTATTTACATTTAGAAGCGGTATGAAAATTTTAATTGCACGTTGGCTCCTGCCCGAAGAAAGATTACATTTTACAAATCCTTTTAATTAATCCTTCTCGCAAATATCGCAATAATGTATCCGCCAAGTGTTGCTCCTGCCCTCTCTTTACTTTATTTTGACTTAATTTCGCATCGAGTTTACCGAGTCGTTGCAATTTAATTATCGTAAACGATTTATTTACTGCCGCGATATTCTCCTGGAATGGTACAATTTAGCATACATTAAATTAAGCCATCTTTCAGCTCGGCTGATCCAAGGATGAACAAGCCGAGTTTCTCCCATGATAATTCCACTGCCCTACCGTACCTATAAATTATGTCACTCGTAATCTATAAACGTCTTGTTTAATTTCGCGTTTCAAAATGTCATTCGAAACCACGAATGGCTTCGATCCTTAGGCGGCTTCATCCACTGGCGTAGGCCATCCGGCGGATTCGATTGTTTCGCAAATTTCCATACGACCGCCAATGGGAAGGTAAAAAGAATCGCGAAACGATGCTCCAGTTTGGAAAATTCTGACAACCCTGTTGCAGACACGCTAATTTCCACTAATTCTGACGCGAATCTCACGCGTGGATGATATGGATAAATTGCGTGAGCAAAAATTGCAATATTTTCTATTATTAGTTGTTATTAGTGTCTTCCATTATTACCAATTACTAATTACTAATAATTGATTACTAGTGACTAATAATTAATTACTAATTAGTAATTATTAATAATTCATTACTAATTACTAATATCATTTGCGATATCTTCTATTATTATTAACTACTAATTACTAATATAATTTGCGATATCTTCTATTATTATTAACTACTAAATACTAATATCATTTGCAATATCTTCTATTATTTGTTATTATTAGTATCTTCTATTATTACTAATTACTAATTACTAACGGCTAATGACTAATAATGAATTACTAATTACTAATATCATTTGCAATATCTTCTATTATTAATAATTACTAATTACTAATGACTAATAAGTACTTACTAATTAGTAATATCATTTGCGATACCTTCTATTATTAGTATCTTCTATACTTACTAATTACTAATTACTTATATCACTTGCAATATCTTCTATTATTACTAATTACTAATTACTAATAATTAATTATTAATTACTAATATTTGCGATATCTTCTATTATTAGCTATTATTAGTATCTTCTATGATTACTAATTACTAATAATTAATTACTAATTACTAATATTTGCAATATCTTTTATTATTAGCTATTATTAGTATCTTCTATGATTACTAATGACTAATAATTAATTACTAATTGCTAATTACTAATAATTAATTTCTAATTATTAATATCTTCTATTATTAGTATTAATATTATCCGCCTATGGCGTTGCAAAATTTTCCTATTCGTTTGTACGAGTGATGCAGGAAAATGGAACTAATCGAGACGTACGTCTCAATCAAAAGTTGTTCCCTAGATAGATATGAGATAGATATTGGTGATGCACGGGCATAGTTGGAGCTAAATATGGAATTAATATCGAGAATCAAAATGACAGAGAAACACGTGGCATAGTCTTCTTACGAGACCTATTTCTGAGACCGAGCAGAAGTGCGCCGGTCTTACCGAGCCTAATCCTGTTAGGGAGTTAACAGGTATTTGGTTAGAAGACGAACGACCCAGTCGTATTTCACACCTGGCCAAGTGAACAGTGTTCGTCAATAATCACCGGCGTTTAAATGAGGTTCCGGGACTTTTGAAATTTCCAACGCGAGCTACGGTCAACGAAATGGGTGACATAATCGGTCAGTAAGGCATTCATGCGGCCAGAAATTCTGGAGAACGATGTAGAAAGTGCAGTGGGATAGTCATAAATGCCCGTGGAATGAATTTTTCACGAGTTTGGTGACCATTTATTAAGCTCGGGAGCAACTTCGAAAGCGGGAGAAAGTGTTCCATGTTCAGGGCACAGTGAAATTTTATTATTCCACGGAACAATAGAATTGCATAATCGTCAGTAACGATAACGATGTCCGAAGGTGACAGACACGGAATTTTATATCGGTCTATTTAAATTCGAATCCAGAGTGATGAATGAAGGGGAAGGAAATTTCGCTTCGCTTATTCGATTACCAACGCGGACACTATGTACAACCCTAAATTCGATTATAATGGGAAAATATGTTATATAACCTCTGCAAATCTGCAAATCTCTATTCTACATGTATATTAACAAGATTACAAATGTTACTTTTTAATGCTTCGTGGAAAATCAATCTTCCTGAACCAATAGTATCCTAAGATCTCACTACTCCGACTGTGCGTTTTCATTTATTCTCGTTTATTCGTTTATCCCGAGTAAAATATTCTCCACCTCGTTTATGGTGAGATTTAATTTCAAAGCGTGATTCTATTGCCTTATTCTTGAGTGGTATAACAGTGACAACTTTTCTTTTCGCGGTTCACCGCAACTTTCTATAAGATTCAGAATCAGTTCACCACCGGTATAGTCTTGTTCGTCTCGTCTAAAACTACCATTAAATGCAGGACGTAAAATATTTTAACGTCATACCCAATTCCTATTCGTCATATTCCAATTCGTATTTAAAAATAAATAAGAAAAGCACAACCGCTTGGTGGTATTTTGTTTGATGTATATTGTTCCAATAGCGATCAAGGATGTCAAATTTTACAATTAAAAACAGTAAATCGTAAATAAAATATTGGACTAATTTTGTTTCCTGATGTGTTTTATTCGATATCATTCCCTGTTTCAGAAATGACCGGTGGTGGTACCAATATGGCGTACCACGGTCTCAGTCAGCACGTGAACTTCGACGTGATACCAGATCCTGGCGATCGTTTCGTTTTGGAGGAATTAATCGGTGAAGGGACCTACGGAGAGGTCTACAGCGCACATTGCAATCAAACTGGCAATAAAGTGGCAATTAAGATTCTGGAGAACGTCGCGGACAACATCGAGGAGATCGAGGAGGAGTACTTAGTGTTGAGAGACCTAAGCCATCATCCGAACATTCCGCTCTT
>NW_016912459.1:46527-91909 GCF_001483705.2 Eufriesea mexicana
CGCTCTTCCACGGCTTGTTCTTGAAAAGAGCAAAGCCTGCTCAGGAAGAGGACCAATTATGGTTCGTCATGGAGGTACTGTCACGTTAATCTTTTACCCGCGGTATAATCGGCAAGGTACACGGAGTTGAAAGAAATTAAAATTACCTACATAGTCAGTTTATTAAACTATTCAGCTATTCAGCTGACTTGAGATTTCCGAATAAGTCGCGGAGACTAAATTATGCCTTTCATAGTTGTGTACCGGAGGTTCCGTGACCGATCTTGTCCAAGGTCTGAAAAGAAAAGGAAGACGCCTATCGGATGACCAAATAGGTTACATCCTGAGAGAAACGGTGGAGGCGCTGATTTATTTACACAGCAATCACTGTATGCATCGTGACGTTAAGGGACACAATATTTTGCTCACTGACGATGCACACGTTAAACTGGTTGACTTTGGCGTGTCTTCGCACCTCGTTGCCACTCTTGCGAGGAAAAATACCTCGGTTGGCACGCCATATTGGATGGCACCTGAGGTAAGCTCAAGAAAGTCTTGAAATTAATATAATACGCTAACGAAGAATCAGATATAAAGGAATTTAATGTTAAATAGAACGATGTTGATAAATAAAATACGAAATTAATTTAAAAAATGAACAGGTGATAGCCTGCGAGCAGCAACTGGATTCCTCTTACGATTCTCGATGCGACGTCTGGTCAGTTGGAATCACCGCGATTGAGTTAGCAGAGGGTGACCCACCTCTCTCTGAACTGCACCCCATGAGGGCGCTCTTTCAAATCCCTAGAAATCCACCACCATCCCTGAAGAATCCCGACATACATTCTCCAGAGTTGATGGACTTCATCACGGAGTGCTTAGTTAAAGACCTCGAGCACAGACCTTTCGCCAGCGAGCTAAAAGAACACCCTCTATTGATGAACGTCGAGTCAAGCGCGGAGAAGATTAGGCTCGATTTGCAAGAGGAGATCCGACGGCAGAAAACCGATGGCAGAGTTCACAGACAACCCGAAGTAACGACCAAGCACGGGAAATTGAAGACTGATCGAAAAGCTAGACCAGAGAAGATGTACATGGATGATCTAGCTGCTTTAGACATGCTGTCCGAAGATGGGATTGTCGATCAGTTGCAACACAGATACGAACAAGCTCAAATATATACTTATATTGGAGATATACTTGTTGCTGTTAATCCGTTCACAAATCTGGGTCTATACACGGGCATCGTAAGTATTATTAAAGCTAAGAGATAGAAAGGCTGTCGGAATGGAAGAATTGTGTTTCTATCTCTTCAAACGCGAGATGTTATCTATAAAGAGGTGAATTTATAGAGCTTTAACTTACTCCTGCAGGAGCAAAAGAGATACAAAGGCCAAGCTAGATCAGACAATCCACCTCACATTTTCGCAGTCGCCGATGCCGCGTACCAAGCGTTGCTACATCAGCGACAGAATCAAGCGATCGTGATTAGCGGAGAATCCGGGGCAGGGAAAACGGAAAGCGCGAATCTGCTGTTGAAGCAGTTGGTTTACCTCAGCAAAGCGCCAAACCGTAATCTAGAAGAGAGGATTCTTCAAATAAATCCAATAATGGAGGCTTTTGGTAACGCGACTACCGGAATCAATGCAAACTCGTCGAGATTTGGAAAGTACTTGGACTTGACTATGACCAAAGGTGGCAAAGTCACTGGTGCCAGAATATACGTATATTTGTTGGAACAATCTCGAGTAGTAGCCCAAGCCGAGTAAGTTTGTCATAAAGTATCTCATGTTCGAGGTATAGGATGATTTTAAATCTTTGGTCTCGTTCATTTTCAGAGGTGAACGTAATTTTCATATATTTTATTATATGTACGATGGGTTGGAGGCAGACAATCGTCTCTCGGAATTCTACCTGGACTCAAACCTGCGAAAGCATCATCGATACCTGACAGATCACAGCCAAACATCTCAAACGCATATCGATAAATTCCAGCAATTAAAGGTCGGTTTTAAACTGCTTGGATTTCAAGATAGCGAAGTGGATATAGTATATCGTATCCTGGCTGCGATACTTCATCTGGGTGATATCGAATTCGGCGAAGTGGCCAGCGAGGATAATACAGACAACAAAAGCCGCGTGATCGATGCAGCACCTTTACGCAGAGGTAGTATCTAACTTTTATTATCGAGCAAGATTAACTTGCTCAGAGATTATAGGTTTCTGAGCAAAAGGCTCGCAGTTTAAAACCTTGGAAACACATTTCAGTTTCACAGTTGCTCGGTGTGGAGGAAACTGATCTTTTGGAGGCATTGACATCGAATTCGGTTATGACCAGAGGAGAAACAATCACTCGAAATAATACGGTAGCCGAGGCGTGTGCGGCCAGGGACGCAATGGCAAAAGGACTGTATGGTCGGTTATTTGATTGGATGGTCAATCAAATCAACTGCTTGCTATGCTTTAGTCGTTCACCAAACTACGAACCGCTGGCAATCGGTCTGCTTGACATATTCGGCTTTGAAAATTTCCCGAGAAACTCCTTCGAACAACTGTGCATCAACATCGCCAATGAACAAATACAATATTATTTCAATCAGCATATCTTCACTTGGGAGCAACAGGAGTATATGGCAGAAGGGATACCTGTAGATTTAGTCGAGTTCTCGGATAACAGACCTGTTCTGGACATGTTACTGAGCAAACCTATGGGACTCTTGGCTCTGTTGGACGAGGAGAGCCGATTTCCTCGAGCCACTAACAAATCCCTAATTGGTACGAAGCTTGAATTTTTCTGATAACTTGTCCTTAGAAGACTGACCGAGTTACTTAATGCGATCAGCTAACGAATTGTTCCTATTCGTTAACTCTAGTTGACTATTTACATTTGTAACGACTACAAGTAATTCACGTTTCTGAATTAGATCAGATTCTGATTAAGGGTTGATAAAGATAGCAGCTTAATTCATAGTTTTCCATATATTGCAGAGAAATTTCACAACAACATCAAGTCGAAGTTCTACGTGAGACCAAAATCAGACGCAGTTTGTTTCGCCGTTCACCATTTCGCAGGACGCGTGGTTTACCAAGCGGAAGGCTTCTTGGAAAAAAACAGGAATTTCCTGCCTCCTGAAGTCATTCAACTGGTTAGGCAATCACAATATGACATGGTCCGTTTCTTATTCCAATGTCCAATCACGAAAACTGGCAACCTCTATTCAGCTGTCCATGACACTGATTCAAGAAAGTTGTCACAATCCAATCAGAATACAAAGGTATTGTCTGACTATTCGATTAAGATAACCATGCAGTACTGTCATCCATAACAAATGTAATTAAGTATGCTATAAGATTTCATTTCATGATATTATGAGGTGAGCTTATAAGTGGTTAAAAATTGCTATAAATTATTTGCATTGCATTAGGAACGTTACTCGAGCCGAGGACTAGCGTCGCAATCAAGAGCTCAGCAAACTGTAGCGACTTACTTCCGGTACTCTCTAATGGACTTGCTGCAAAAGATGGTGTCCGGATCGCCTCAATTCGTACGATGCATAAAACCAAACGACTCTAAGAGTCCACGATTCTTCGATAAAGAGAAAGTCGTGAAGCAATTACGATACACTGGCGTTTTGGAAACAATAAGGATCAGACAAAATGGATTCTCGCATAGAATACCATTCAATGAATTCTTGAAAAGGTACGTTCATGCTTTCTCCAATTCTGTGTTAGGTTCTATAAATATTTATAGATCCTTCGACCATTCTTTTGGCCGAAAATTCGTGTCTCTGCCGATTTGTATAGCTTCAATGAACTTTCCCATGTATGAACTTTCAAGTACGTTTTCATTGCAGGTATTGCTTCTTAGCATTTGGCTACGACGAACGTGTAATAGCTAATCGCGACAATTGTCGTCTTCTACTCATCCGCTTGAAAATGGACGGCTGGGCATTGGGTAGAACAAAGGTTTTCTTGAAATACTATCACGTCGAGTTCCTGTCGAAGATGTACGAGGAGCAGTTGAAGAAAATCATTATGGTTCAAGCATGTATTCGTCGATGGCTTGCTAAGATCAGATTCAAGAAGCAAAAATGGCAATTCGCGGTGTCTGTTGTGACACTTCAGCGTCATATTCGTGGATGGTTGTCGCGGAAGCATTTCCTGGAAGAGATGAAGAAGAAACACGAAGAGGAAGAAGCAACTGTTCTACGAAAAGCGCTGGGTACGCGACTTCCTTTTATTTTTAAGATTTTTCCCAATAAAATTCATGAATATACATTGGGAAGAATATGGAACAAATTGAAAGAATTAATTTAACTGACCAATGCTTTGTATATCTTTTACAGAAGAACAGAAAGAAAGGGAGAAGGTTGAGGAGCTGACAGAAGAAGATGAAGAGGAAGAGAAAGAGGCATTAAAGGAAGATGATGCTGCAGTCATCATCCAAAGCCGTAAGATTATTTTCGAAATGAGTCTCGACGAAAATATTACCTTATGTTTAATAGAAAGTTATTAGAATTTGATACTAATAGAAATTGTTTGTTCATAGATTTTAGAGGATACAGCATTCGCAAACGCTTCGGACCTGAGCTCGAAGAACGTTTCAAGTCTCTCTTGAACAACTACGATGACAAATTCGAGGCACACAAAGCGTTGCTGCGCGAGGGTTTGAAGAACGAGGAAGCAGCATTCATCGTTCAACGATGGTACAAGAAGGAGGAAAGGATCAAGAAGAGGAAACCACCAACGAAAGATCCAGTACATCATAAATTAAGACAAGCTGACCTCATACAATTCTCTCAAAACGTAATTAGAAAAGATTCCTGATAAGGATCAATTTTATGTTATCGATTCAAATGTAATTTTCAATTGTGAACTTATTTCAATGATATCGAAGGTTCACATGAAAAACCAAGAAGTACACAAGAATCTGCGCCACAATAAACCTGGCGTACGATTAAATGAGATAGAAGAATCACCACCGGATTATGTTCGACCCGAAGGATTCAACATGGTGCAGCCAATCATGCAATATCGAAGTGGCAATCAAGTGGACGGAGAGGAGACCATTAAGTACTATCGAGACTTGAAGGACGAGATGAGCAGGTAAATAGACGTACTATTCCGTTACGATCGATTACCCACTGTCATTTTCTCTGGGTGAATGAGAAATTCGAATGCTCAATTTTCCAATGCTTTTGGCACTCGCATCGGAAGTGGTTCGGACTTCGAAGAAGAAGAAGCTGGCTGGGACTTACCGTTGATACAGCTAGAAAATGACCTTCACCCATTGACGAGGTACATCCGTAGAACTCAGAGACTTTTTATCAAACTTTCAACTATCTCGAGACTAAATATCCGTATCTGAAACTTTTCATCGGTATCTTCTTGGAGTATCATAGAAAATACCTAGCCCTTGCAGTTTGCTTTACGATTACATCTTGAAATCCCAAAAGTCCTTCAAGTCTACCCAAGAACCATGTAATTGAGTCTGTAATATGTCCTCTAAATTGCTTGAAGCTACTGATTCGCAACAAAGATACGAAATCACAATTGATAAGACAATTCTACGGATATCTTAGTATATTGAATCTCTTTTATTGCAAATTATCAGTATGTATCCTCGTACAAGTACAACTTAGATACATTAGAATGAAAGATTGTCGAGAGTTATTCTAGAACCCTATAATTGTTAGCATATTGTATATTGTATATTGCGTTGAAACTATTGCCTATATAGTAAATAAGCATTGTATATGAAAATTACTGTACCATTTTTAATTTTAGGAGTCGAATGGGCCAGATTCTGGAAGTGAACACCGAGAGGAGAGAACGTTTGCAAGCTCAGGGGGACTTTGCGATAGCTTCGGAGCAACAACTCTCGGATATATGGCACAAAGCTCTGAGAAATCCGAGCGAGGACCAGCAAGAGAACTCGGGCAGAGTGGGGTAAAGTTAAACTTTCTCGATTAGATGTCTATTGTGTTCTTGCCTAAACTTGAATCTCCCATTTAAATTGCGAACACTTCCCTCGGCAGTTACCGTTACGTTCGTTTCTTTATTTGTCAGACTCGCAATGCATTGTTTCGCAATAGGCAGTATCGTTGAATTAATCATTGTAAAATAGCAATTGAGTTCTACTAATCTTTCGTTGTGTTTCTGTACCTTGCCAGAGGTATCATGGCAAACTTCCAGGTAAAATTACAAACTTATGCCATCTGTAGAATGTATCACACCTATCTAACAAATATAATTTCATTTTGGAACTTTTGATGTAGATCTTTTGCAAATATAAGAGAAAATCCATTTATTTCATGTCTCTCTTTGTTTTCTTACTAGACATTCTTCTTTTGAATAGTTACTTTAGATCAATTTATCACTGGAGAAACATATAGCGATGGTAGAAACTTGTTTTCTTGTACATAAGTTCCGATTAGAAGATAAACGAGGTAGCAAAAGTTATAAGAAATAGAAACGTGATCGATTACTCATAATAAGACGTCCACCTTGAGACGTTTTTACTATTTCAATCAATCAACCACTCCATGTATCGTAGATTACCGTTCTTTTCATTCTTCGACTTCCATTTACCAGTCAGTAGTTTTGAGATTAATAGCAAAACCACGGTGTCTCGATCAATCTCTAACCGAAACAATCATTTTCCTTGCAGTACAAGGACTAATTACGTGCTTCGAAATGACCTGCGGTCCTCTGAAGGATACCCGCACCGTAAGCAACCTGCAGTCGACTCTTCAAATCTCAACCATTCAAATGGCCTACGATTCAGATACATCAACAGACACGCCAGTGTAAATGAACGTCAACAACCCCTTGCTGGTCAGCAGCGTATCGCAAATGGGCACCCTGTTCATCAAAACGCGTTTAAGGGAAGCTCGAATTTCGCAAACGGACAACTAGCGTTTGTTAATGGACACGTTCCTTCAAATAACAATTACAGTTCCGCGAACGGACACGAGATTACAATTAAAGGCCATGCAAACTCGGTTAATGAACATTCATCGGATCACAATGCAGCCAAATTTAATGGCCGAGCACTTTGTAGTAATGGATATCGAAATATCATCAGTGGTTGTCAGGATGGCCTGTTTATCAATAAAATGGTCATGGGGGATGATCTGGTCAAGCCGTCAAGATTAAGCAATGGCGCGAAGAAAAGTCAAAATGGCCGTGTGAAAGAAATACAGCCAACGAAGGAGAATGATAATCTGAAGAAACATGTTCAGGCCGGTGTAGATAATAAGAAAGGAATCGAGAGGTTGATTAACTGTCAGAACGTCATTAATGGACGATTATGTGCAAGAAAAGAATTGGGGAAAGATACTTTCGGAATTCCAGTTAATCTTAGACAAATCCTTAAACCCACAGTCGTTCAGAAGCGACAGGAGATCCTTAAGGTAGATTATGATCCAGAAGATATCAATGGACCGTATAACTTTAGACAGCTGTTGAGACCAGCTGAGTATCTTCCTACAGAATCTTTGAGAAAAAGGAAAGGCGGCTTAGCTTGCAACGGAGTTTCTGCATCAAAGGATAAGGTCCCTGAGAAGCACGTGAAAAGAAGAGCGCCACTGGCACCAAATCAAAATAAATTTGTTAACATGAAGAAGTAATGTTAACCGACATCCTTGAACGTTGAAATTTTCTTAAGGACGTTCTACGAATATTCCATGAGCACTTATCGTTAGACAAAGTAGAATAAGTATTGACCGTGTATTCGAATAGCATAGGAAAGATGAATGATGTTCATAGGAAAGAAATATAAGCACAGAAATGATTCAGGGCGGTTTAAAAGAGATTTGAGATTAAAAAACTGTGCAAAAGGTCCACAGAGAAAAGTTCATACTAGTTGCAAGCAGTTTTAATTACATGATCAATGGTAACTAAATTTTCTATCTCTACAAGACAAATTATCACTGATCATATTGGAGCTTTATTTTCTGTTTTTATTGTCAGTATTATTATCACGAAAAGATAAAGACGCGCGAGTCATATTATTTGACGAATTATGTATTAAGCTACGAGTGATAATTTGCAGCATTGTGAGAACTGATTATTTTTCGTTTCACTTTGTGGATACCAGTTACTTGCGAAATTTTGAATCTTCGTTTTAAACATCCCCAAAAAATTAGCTTGTACTAGAAATCTATTGAAAATTTAGTAGGAATTCGTGACGTGTATTTCAACGTTTCGTAAAATTTCATTTATTCTGCTTCGAGATAACACGTGTTCCTCATCTGTCGAATTAATTCATATTTATTTCTCGTTATTCGTTGTTCGTCCAATTCGAGAATTCGATTTTTTGTAACGAATGGTAGAAGTATGTTTATTTATTTAATACAGTCAGCTACTATTGCTTTACAAAATACGTTTTAAGAATATCTTTTATTTAGAACTAGTCATGTGTAGCTTTACAAAAATTAGATGTGTTCGATAGCATTAAAGCAAATGTCACGAAATTTCGACGATATTTTGTCGTAACATGTATGTTTTAAACACGTATAACTTCCTCGTATGACTACAAATATAATTTATCGATAAAGTTATTTATTAGCATTTTGCCTCGTTAAGTGTTTACGAATGCGTCTTAGTCGCTATTATCAGGTATTTATTAAATATTATTATTAGTATGTATCTCGAAAGTACTGCTTGTAAATAAAATTCTCATAGAAGCAAACCTATTTTATTATTATATTATTTAAATATATTATTTATTTCATATTATAATTAATATTACAAATTAAGAAAAAAAATTGCGCCTGACAAATTTAATTTATAAAAATTTTTATATTTCAATTTCACTAATTATTTTAATTTATCTAATTCGTTGAATTCAATGGACGCCATGTTGGAAAACGTTAAGGAACAAAAAGGCAAAAGATAAGAATATTAACGCGAGAGGATATGAAAAGAATACTCGAAAAAATGGAAAAAAAGTTGAATTGATAGGTCCAATGAAATAATTTATTGATTCTACGTCGATGAAATTGTACACCAATAACGTGAAAATCGTTAAAAAGGTTGTGAAAATTATTACATTTTCAACGTATTCACGTAATTGCAAAACTGCGAAATTTGAACGTAATATAATATAAAAATATTATGACCAAGTGTACAATTACATCAGTAGATTACATATATCGAAGTAAAATATCAATATACCAATTAGATTTCTAATTGGGCAATGGCTTTAGTTTGCAATTCACTTTAAAATGTTATTTCAAAGCAGTACACGAATTTCATGTTCGTTTCAATGGCGCGTAAATGGATAGCACGTTCAAAAATACATACCTTCTTTTCGATGTCAATGTAGATCCCTGGTTAACTGTAATTCTGTTTCACGCACTCCAGTCTTGAAATATTTTAGAATATTTCTCTTTTTTCTTCTAATTTTACAGAAAAAACTTGTAATTTAAACGAATTATAACACGAACGCGGAACTATTAACGACGCAATCTAAACGCGGTGATTGAACTGCACGACGGAAGATGGCACTGCCGCGTCTTTTTCAAACTGGAAGCATAGTTACACAACGAGTAGTTGCAGCTATGTCACCGTCGCAACTGGATGTCGCTGGCATCGTCGATTACCAACGCAACGATTGGCTAACAATTCGAATAGAGGGGCGTCTAGGGAAATAAGTGGAAACGCATGAGTGTTGTGAGAGGGTAGTGAGGACGCTCGAGAAGCAAGAGGGGTGCAACGAACCCTCTAGGCTCGGTTCGAGTCTACGGAGCTCGGAGTTGTGTTCGAATCATGGCGACACCCGACCCCGTAGACCCAGCCACCCTAGAGATAAAGACCCGTAGCATAGAACAGACACTACACCCACTAGTAAAGCAGGTAAGACAATTTATCCGAAACCGAGGAAACGGAATGTTTATTTGCTCTAATCACTTAATTTTTATTTGAGCCGCTTACATTCCTAGCTTTTAACTGCGATAGGTTAAGGTCTTCTTACCCCGGCTTACCTCGATGCGTTACGTTCTGTTGCACGGTACTTGGTATCATCTATAGAATAACCATGCTTGTATGCGTGTTCATGTATACGTCACTCTACATATACGTATATATCATACACGTGTATGAGCGTATCCAGACGCAAACCATGCATGTATCGCAGGAAAGTGAGAGAACCACATATGTGACAGAGAAAAAGAGTGAATATAAGACGAACGAGAAAGTAGTAAACGTGCGATAAAGACAAGCAATCGTGCCGGTCGCGCTTGAGAGTGAGATAGATATATAGTAGAAGCGTGTACGCGGGGATTAAGTGTTACTTAAGACAAAGAATGTGCAGCATTAACCATTCCTTCCATATCGATTTAATTTTAAGAAAAGTGACTTTTTTAGGCCTTCATGATTTTACTTTAAAGTGAAACACCATTGTATTTGACAGTTCTGACGCCGAGCATGTGCTTTATATCATAAAGTGAGCGAGCTGCCACGCGTTTGAGTAACAGATATTTCGGTACTTCTACGTTCTCTCGCGTCTCCTTCTGTTGTCTATCTTTCTCGTTCTATCTTTTCTAATCCTGGCTATATGTATAGCCAGTATATGTATATGCGTGAGTTTGCGTGTGGTGTGTACACATATTCGCCGGAAGTCACATGACTTGTGTTTCGTGCCGCGGCGTCGATTTCAAGCTTTCGTAAAATTATGACGAATTTTTCTTGTTATATGGAATCACAGCATACACGCTATTATTTGTGTGCATGGTCGTGAGAACACGGTAGACAGCACACACGCAAAAAAGCATGCAGTAAAAACGAAAAAACGTTGGACGAACTTGTAAAAAGTTTTAATTCAGCGAATCGGCGGGTCTAGTGCACGGCGTACCAATGAAATAGCTCTACCACCATAGTAAATACAACACTTAGATTAAATATGATTTAATATTCCATTAGAATTTATACATTTTTTAGTGAAATTTTAAAATAATATCTTTTTGGGAAATTTCTTGTTGATTTATTCACGAGGCATTGCAGCAGAAATTTATAATGAAGTACACAGTGAAAAATAGGAATACGGACCAATATTTGACTATGGTAGTCATTTTGCGACGAACTTCAGCTCCCTCGCTAACGAACTGCTGCTCAAACATTACGTATTTTCTCCCTTTGGTTTTTAGATTAGGTTACAAATTTCGGAGATGAAAAGAGGTTACGAAATATGCTTATATAAAGTATGGGTATCAATTTATTCCGAACATAATCAAATTCACGGTTGTTAATCCTTTTTTTAATAATATTAAATAATTTACAATTTTAGAACTTTCACATTCGTATTAATTACACAGATATATATTTACGTATACACATATGCACATACATAGGCATATACATTTCGTATGATTCTGTATATTATTACGTAATCAATATTTAATTCTATTACGACTTCAAATATTTATAAATATTTCGTCATTTACTACGTGACAATTCGCTGAATAAAATAATTATTTAAATAAATAATTGAAAATTATTACCAAATTATAATATAATTTAATAGTCGCGATATAAGATTCAATAGGATAAATTTAATCGGAATAACCACAGAACAGAAAATAATTAAAAATAGATATTGAACTAGAAAAATATTATTGCAACTCGGTCACGTTTCTTAAAATAAATATCTTCTGTTCCTTTTTTCAAACGAAGTACAGTCTGTTTCCATCTTTGAGGATACTTTAGAGGAAAGGTATCTCTGAAAGAAACCTGAATTGTCGACAGTACTATATCGGAAACTTTTGTCTCTGATATGTAAAATAGTCAGACACGAATCTAGCAATCGTTTCACAAAGGACATCGTTATTAATCGCAGGAAAACAAACAAATTAAATCCCACTGTCCAAGAAATATTCGCTTAATCTAGAAATCATCCAATTATCCGGTACATTTCATTTTCCAAGGAAAAATTGTACATTTTATCCGATAAATAATCCACTCGCTTATTAAATACGTATTCGCATATATCTGAAACTTTGATGTGCCACTAAAAAATTGATTTACCGTCGTGAGAAAGTTTTTCGGTTAGGAAAATGTTGGCAAAGGACGGACAGGTAATTGCAGGTAATGGGAAAACGGCGCGTTATATATGACAATATATTTTATGTGCAGCCACGTAATAGCAGTGATCGATCGGTCCAATTAAGCGGCTGTCGTTTGTGGACGTGTCGCGGTGAAAATTATTTCAAGTCAAAAGGGAGCGAAATATCAGTCGATCATGAACGACCTTTGTGTCTCGTTAAGCGACATTCCGCAATGTTGGTGCACACATACGAGTAGAAAGGAACACGAAATCGGGTGTGTATTGGTTAAACCTCTTAGATAGAGAAAGCGCGCGAGTGTCTGGTGCATGACACAGAAGGCGATCGTTACGGACTGCAGCCACTTGTTAGAGCTCCGTCTAGCCACCCCTTCGCTTTACCACCCTTATCCTTCTTTCGCTTCTTCCTTGCTCCTTCGTACCCTGGCAGAGACCTTCGACCTACACTTTTCGCACGGCCTATTCCTTCTCGCTGGTTTTAGAGCGGTGTGGTCGAGTCGCGGTTAATGTTTTATTGACTATCGTTTACTTTATTCGCTGGTAACTGCGGTCATTTCCTTTACTACCCCTCCCATTCCCTTGATTTCATTTCCCTCTATCAGGGAAATGCTTATTTCCTATTCTCGGCTCGCTCTTTAATCGAGTTTCACGTTGCAAACTAGATTTACTGCGCCCAGAAATTGATTCGAAAGTGGCAGCTAATATGCAACTCGATCTACCATGATAATAAGGATAATAAGGATAATAAGTTTCGGTCATAGTTAAGGCTCGTAATTGACTTTTTGGAGTTGTGTATGCTGTGAGTCACGAGATGAAAATGTGACGTAAAGTTGAACCAAGTAGTAGGCGATAAAGAATTTTTCGAAATTTTTCAATCTGGAAATACATAGTTCACGAAATTATATAGCAGTCTCTACAGAAATTTGAAAAATTGTGCTCCATTTGCGAAAGAATTAATTATTAAAACTCTTTCTTTTCAGTGTTGTCATGAAATTATTCGTATATATCAGGACAATTTTATAGGAATTATTATTTTTACGAAATTAGTATTCTTGTTATTTTATATCTTTTTGGCATCTCATTTTTCTTTTTAAATATTATTTTTTAAATATTTTAAATATTTATTTTCTATTTTCTGCAGTCGCCTTTCGAGTGCAAAGGGTTAAAACTCTTTCTTTTCAGTGTTGTCATGAAATTATTCATATATGTAAGGACAATTTTGTAGAAATTATTATTTTTACGAAATTAGTATTCTTGTTATTTTATATCTTTTTGGCATCGATCTCATTTTTCTTTTTAAATATTATTTTTTAAATATTTTAAATATTTATTTTCTATTTTCTGCCCTTCAGATTCGCTTGTAACGAAATATTCGCGAATTATCATATTTCACGCTGTATCTATCGAATTTAGGTCGAGGAATGATGTATTTATTGCCTCGTTATTTCATTCGTGTTTGTCACATCTTCGATTGAGCGAATAATTTTGTGACACACTGTATATAACACGATATATAATTCAAAAATTAGGGAGATCCCTGTGTAACATGACATTTCTGAATCTGAATACCGTATTATGCGTGAAATATCTCCATAAAAGAATTAGCATCTCAAGTGAGATGTTTGCAAGAAACGTTAATAAATTGAAACGTTCGTTTATTTTTCCGTAGACGAGATACGAGAATCTTACTTAAGCTGTTATTTATAGTAATGACGTAAAATTATTGTTATTGCGCTGTTTCTTCGCGTTCTGCCCATTAAGGAAGGCGAATTCAAGAAATTTCCTGGAACACTTCAATTAACCTTAGTTTCATGCTTCAGCTCAGGCTCTGATATCATCGACGTGTTAAGATTAATGACTGCGTCCCCGTCCATCACCCCTGTCAATTGTAAATGCAAATTAGACGTTAACTATGGAATAATCTGCCGGTGGAAATTAACATCGCAAAATTTTCTCCGAATAACACTTGCATATGTATTAAACTTCCAGAAGAAGTGCAAACTTCTGTATTTTTGGCACATCGCTGACCCTCTTTATTTTCTTTCCTTTTCACGTACATTTTTAACCTCGTATATTTTCGCGCAAGATACATCGAAGGTTCAAAGAACAATATCTTCTCGAATAGAAAATGTGACGGGAGCTTATTTTCAGATGACCATCTAAAAAGCAGTTCCCCGTTGCACGTTCAGCTCGAACGGTTTAAGAGTTTAGGTTGAAGCTTGAATTATTCACAATTAGGTTACCTTCGGATATTTTCTCAGAATATTTGCTACCCTGAAACGAAATTCCCTACAATTTCTCTTGGAATTCGAACGATAATAGAATAGACCCAGAGAAACCAAGAAATTCTGTTACATATTCGTGCATTACCTGCATTTTCCATAGAAGTAATTTTCATTCACCTCGTCACTGAACCGAAGCAATTATGGTTTTAAAAAGGTTCTAAACCGTCTGGAAAATGGGTATTATTTTTCCTCCACGTTTATTATTTTTTATCCTTGGACAAAGAAGCAGTCGTGTTCACTCGTGGTTATTTTTCAATTTCTTTAAAGACCAGAAATTTGCCATCACTGAGGCTGATTAAATTAACTCCGCCCTAATTTTTACGTTTACCGAAAAGGGAAATAAAATTTATTTGGAATAACGATGGTCTCGCATGTTTGCCAATTTTTCTCGTTCACAAAGAACCGCAATGCTGTTGACCGTGGCCTTTATTCATGAACCAATGGAAGAGGAGGATTTTTGGTGGAAATGTTGGCGACATGTTCGTAAACCACCAATATGTGCTGAGAATTCCTCGTGCGACACACTTGAACACTTCAATCAACCTCGACCTAACCCCACAGTGACCCATTACTGACACGTTACGATCAGTGACTATGGTCACAGACTTCTGCAGTGTCTGGCCTTGGTTATATGCGAGCAACTGTGACAGATAAACAGCGACATAAAACGTTAAAATATCTCGACAGATATTTTGCCAGCATCTCATTCGATCGATAAATCTTCTGAAAATGTATTTTTAGTGGGAGCTTGTCTCTTTCCAGCACTCGTAAACCTCTAGCTATAAAGAACTTTATGAAATATAGCTTCCATTTTCGTTCGTTTGGAATAGGAAATCTTAAGATGGAGGAAATCCAAAGTCGAATGTCGTTGTTCGCCTTCCAATTCGATTCTTCGTCATATTCTATAAAGTTTGGAATAAAAATTTCATCGAAATCGTTTGGACAGGATCCAGTGTAAACACACGTGGGCACAGGCGCTCGATTTACGTCTCGTGCTTTAAAGCGGATTCTTAATTTACGTTTCTCGTTAAAGGGGATCTAAGATGGCGTACGTGTTAAGGTTAGTATGTTAGCGACTTGTCTGGTCCAATAAACACGTGATTAAGTTCAAGCAGAGGAAGCAATTTTCTTTTACGTAGAAAATCCCATTGATTTCCAGCCGGTGAGAATCCCATTGAGTTCGTGGGTAATTTTCCAACGGAAAATTACTTCTCGTATTTTCGATCAGACGTTGGCGAGACCGAAGCCCCGGGAAAACAGAAATCTTCCCCCATAAATGTATGTGGTTGACTGTAATTTACCATCCGAGAATCCAGTCGGTTTTAGGTTTCTCAGCGAAGCCAGTGTAAACCTCAAACACATTAAGAACTATGGTACGACAAAAGCAATTAAACGGTTTTAGCGAAACAGTATGAATTTCGCAACTTCCCTGTTGAACTTCTAAGCTCGAGATTTCTCGTCGACTTTAATTTGCTTGATTTTAATTTACTCGAAATTTGTTTTTCTCGCGAGAGGAGATATTTTAATTGTCACTTTCTCGTTGTGATGTTAAAGTTAGGATTTAATGATCATTGTGAGTGCATTTTGATATTGAAACACGGTCACGACGTTGTGATACAGTAGTAGTATAATAAATAAGAAAAATAGGAATGAGAAAATGTGAAAAGTCAAATTAAAAAATTATGGATAGAATTTAATAGAAAATCTCTGTGAGTACATTTTGACATCGAAACAATGTCACGACGATGCGATACAATAGTAGTATAATAAATAAGGAAAATAGGAATGAGAAAATATGAAAAGTCAAATTAAGAAATTATGAATAGAATTTAATAGAAAATGATAATTACTTTGCTTGATTTTAATTTACTCAAAATTTTGTTCTTTGGGAGAGAAAATATTTTAATTGTCACTTCTCGTTGTGGTGTCAAAGTTAGGATCTAATGATAGCACTTTGATACCGAAACAATGTCAATTGTTTATGCAATAGAATAGTAATATAATAAATAAGAAGAATAGGAATGGGAGAATATGAAAAGTCAAATTAAGGAACTATGAATAAAATTTAATAGAAAATGGTAATTAATTTGCTTGATTTTAATTTACTCAAAATTCTTTTCTTTGGAAGAGGAGATATTTTATTTGTCATTTCTCGTTGTGATGTCAAAGTTAGGATCTAATGATTACTGTGAGTGCACTTTGACACCATAAATTGTCATTTCTCGTTGAGATGTCAAAGTTAAGATCCAACAATAGCTGTGACTGCACTTTGACACCTTAAATTGTCATTTCTCGTTGAGATGTCAAAGTTAAGATCCAATAATCGCTGTGAGTGCACTTTGACATCGAAACAATGTCACGATGATGCAATACAATAGTAGTATAATAAATAAGGAAAATAGGAATAGGAAAATATGAAAGATCAAATTTCTGACCTATAGTTAGAATTTAATAAAAAATGGTAATTTTTATTAAAAGAGTCGAATGTACAGAAATCAAATATGCTTGTTTAAGATGTGCTTCCAGATCTAATATTACCAATATAATATTGGCAATTCGTTATCAACCTTAGCATTTTGGGCTAAAGGAGAAGAAGGACGTGCTCGTGGTCGAAAGTAGATACAATTTAGGGTCGTAATCAACGAGGTATCTCTTCAGTCGAGTGTAGTCCCTCGCCTGCTATGGACAATCGATACTCTCGTTAGGGATGTACTTTGTTTGATGCTTTCGGTTTGTTATTTGCATTTATATTAAACCAAGGAAGCTCGAAATCCAATTAACTATAATATATATATTGCAACTTATCGAAACGAAAAGTATACAAATTACCATAATTTTCTTTCCTTTACCTCCGATATTTTTATTTCTTTGAACTTTGAAATTTCCTCAAAACATTTTACACGTTTTCCTCTCGCCTCCTCTCGCACATTCAGAAGTTCAACGGTGACGAAACTCGAGTGCATAAGGAATTTTTAGGTACTCGACTCGAGACTATATTCATAAAGTTCAAGTACTTTAATTGTTCACTGAAATTCTTTCTTCAATTTCCATCTCTTTCCCGCGTTTCTTTTCACGTTTTCATTACTCTGAAATATTTAATAATCCTCGCAGAGTGTCCTCGATGATGAACACGGTGCTCCCGTTGAAAGATCATTCTGCAATATCTGTTGCGTGCAAAGATAATCTCTGTACAACCCCGTACCTGTACGATGCACAAAGGACAAGATTATTAGATGAGATAATTACCTAACACCGAACGTCCTGTCTTTTCATTACGAAGTCTCTAAATAATTTACGGCCCTGTATTATCCTCCATTTTGGATCGTATATATTGATTAATTAAGCCAACACGTCCCGTGTTTCCAACTATAACAAACAACGAGTAATGGTTTCGCTATTTCCTTCGTAAGATCTTCTCATCTCGAATCTTATTTCACTGTGAAAATGAACATTAATTTCCCAGCGATTACTTCCTAGATTTGACGAGCACCATTCTAGCTTCCGCGTAAATATCCGTGAGTAAATAGTTGGAAAGCAATGTATGCAACGAAGATATTTTTCGTTCACATGCAGAGTATATATGCCAGAAGCCAGCGAACAAACTAATATTGACCATCGGTCTATCCAGCGGTAGTAAAACTTCGTTCGATCAACTTCCTTTTGCCAGGGATAAGGAGAGTTCATATCCAACGTGTGCACAGTGTTCTATCTTTTTCATATCTCTGGTATTATTAACTAGATGAAATCCTGCCACTAATTTTATGTTGTACGAATGAAAATTAAATTTGTAAATCAACCTTTCCCAGTGGAACACCTGGAAGACGTAGTAGATTTGCGAAAAGTATTTTCATCATGTATACAGAGCTTTTCAGGTTCCATCGTTATCAGTATGGCCCCAAAATATCTTTTTCAAATCTCTGGTATTATTAACTAGATGTAATCCTACCACTAATTTTATGTTGTACGAATGAAAATTAAATTTGTAAATCAACCTTTCCCAGTGGAACACCTGGAAGACGTAGTAGATTTGCGAAAAGTATTTTCATCATGTATACAGAGCTTTTCAGGTTCCATCGTTATCAGTATGGCCCCAAAATATCTTTTTCAAATCTCTGGTATTATTAACTAGATAAAATCCCACCACTAATTTTATGTTGTACGTATGAAACTTCGAAATACGTTATTCTAAATGGTTTATATAAATTTTTAAATCAGCCTTTCTCAGTGGAACTCCTGGAAGACGTAGTAGATTTGCAAAAAGTATTTTCATCATATGTACAAAGCTTTTCAGGTTCCATCGTTATCAGTATGGCCCCAAAATATCTTTTTCAAATCTCTGGTATTATTAACTAGATGTAATCCTGGCACTAATTTTATGTTGTACGAATGAAAATTAAATTTGTAAATCAACCTTTCCCAGTGGAACACCTGGAAGACGTAGTAGATTTGCGAAAAGTATTTTCATCATGTATACAGAGCTTTTCAGGTTCCATCGTTATCAGTATGGCCCCAAAAAGAAAGACCCATAATGAATCGACGCGTGTCTGCTTTGTTGCCTACACTGCACACCGCTGCCTTCCAACAGAAGCAGTTAACGAGAAGTGTAATCGTGTTATTTATGGTCAATGGAAGTTTGTACCACTATTGATGATCACACCTGAAGCACCGGTAATCATGTTATTCGTTGTACCAATTTACCATTTATCTCTCGCCTCTGAAATTACATTTCAACGAAAATTCTATTGCAGCTTTTCGAGACGCAGGCTGGCTTTATCGAGTTATCAAGGTCTAAGGAAACTGTGTTTACGATATATCTAGATCTTCGATTCGTCTCTCACGACTGTTTCGTTCACGTATTATTCCTCTTGCGCATATCGAAGTAAGCAGCTTGGATCTTTGATCCCATAGTACTCCGGCTGAAGATGAAATAGGACTATCCGTTCGAAATCTTCTCTAAACCTGAGACGAAAGGCTGTAAACGTCCATAATAGCATAGCAATTAAACTGAAAGCATCGTCGCACGAGTCATCGAGCTTGGTAATCCATTAACAGAGAACGTTGCGAATTTCTTCTGGAGAACGTGTCGCTGCAAAATATTCTAATTTCGTCGTCGATTAAATCTGGCATGAATCGTTTGCACGAGTGACCATTGTCGTTCGGATGATGCGTTCTGATGTCTCTAATGCGTGCCATTTAAAGATTTTGTGTCACGTAACGTCTATAGACGATCTAGAGTCTCGAGGGAGGACAAGGAGGCACAGATAGTCGCGAAAATGTTGGTCTAAGCGAATAGTTGCTGATAAAAGGACAATGATAGAAGAGAGAATACTCTGAAGATCCGGGTAAATAGCGTAGTCTGAAAAACATTCACCGATCGTAACGATTGTGAGAATATGATTGAATAAAAATCCATGCGGATTCGTGACATTTCACATTGTTTGGAATTCTCTTTGTTATTCGCTTGAAAGAAAGAACGGCGCTGTAGAGGAGACCCGGATCGAAGCTCACAGCAGAACGTATAGCTTGGATCCGAGGTTCGCAGATTGAGGAAAATATGGAACGATCGTGACTAGGAAACAAACGGGTAGAAGCTCTGCACCATGCGTTATCCTCTGATCAATTACTACCTTGACTAGTCAGGTTCGCCGGATGAGAGATCGAGGTTAACGAGGAATTCGAAGGGATTATTCGATTCGACAGTTGTTCCATGTTACATTTAAAATGGACCCTAATTTTTCCGAGACAAGACTTCCTTCGGCTGAAGCTAATGAAGCATAAATCCTTATGGAATTAGTTTCGCCCGATTGGTTTGCTAGGTTCGAGTCTGCTGCTTATTACCTTCCCGTTAGAACGAATGAATCGATAAGACAGGCAAAATCTATTTATCCTGGTCATTTATCTTTCTGACACGGCGCATTCAACGGTGAATAGTTGATTTCGGTTTTGTACTTGTTGGTAAATGTTGTTACAAATCACGAGTAGCTGGATGAACATTGAGAAACGAGGTTGATGGACTCAATGGTTCCCTCACTTCGCAAGTATGAAAAATTATATCTGGTCTCGAAGTAATATATCCAGAAGACGTGGTTTGATGTAGAAGCTGTTATTTTCTTCTTGATTTTCTATGGTGGGAATTCTCCTGCGAAATTTATACGGTAGAACATCCATCTCTGCGGGAAATTGCTTCCAAGTTTCTTCTCCAACAGCTGAAGCTGTCTATAGTAGCATTGGTAAATACTAATAATAAGAAAGTAATGTATTATATATATATGTATACTTGTACAGAAGTATCCTTTGCTTCTGACCATTCTGATTCATCTCATAATGACGACGTGGAGAATACATAGAGAGTACACTCCAATATATGAAGAGACGTGGTTGTACAGATATAGTCGGGTTTTGATTCATGTTTTCAAACTACAGTTAACCGAGGATACTTGAAATTATTTGTAGTTGCGCTTTTCATATTTATATCTCTCTATATGTGCTCTTAATTAGATTTTGTGAATACCTGTGCAGTGGTACCTGGAGTAGCCGTGAAGCAGGGTTACGCGAGTTTCTGACCCGAAGAAGATATAATTATTTAAATCAGCCTTTATGTTTCTTCTTCGCGAACCAAGCCTTTATATGTCCACTTTCACGTGTAACGATAGTCCGTACCATTTTTCATTACTGTAAAATTTCAAGCTCGCATAAGTGCTTACATGCCTAGTTAGCGGAAGAGAGCACTGCAAATGATCAAACATTTTTGTTTCTCTGGCAGACGTCTGCCAATTTTACTATTAATCGTGTCTTTTCGAACCTAATTTATTTAAAATAGTCACTGTAACCGAGATACTTCTCGGTAAATTGGCCAAAGGCAATAATCCTTTTCTTCGAAGTCTTATTCAAGAGGTCGTTTATCAGGAACGAAACGGCCTGATTTCCCTTCTTCACGCTAATGGCAGCGCAATGAATAACCAATGGAACAAAAGTAAACGAGAAAACAAAGAGATGTTGATAAAATAGAAGAAAGGCAACGTGGGTGGGTAGAAAAATGTGATGTTGCACAATAAGAGCTAACGAGGAGAATACGAATTCTGTACGTTTGCGGCATCTGTCAAACAAGAAAAACGCGGATCCCGATCATCTCGCGTTGCAAAGTGGGTCGTCGACGAAAGAAAGCTCAGAATTTCTTTTTACTTGATAGTTCTTATTACCAGTTCTCGCTTATGCAAACTGTATACTACGCGAACACCGAGTGATCCCTTGATGGAACTCCTTCTTTCGCTCCTCAGCGACGTTGAGTTTTGACGAATTTTAGATCGCTAACAATTCCTCGAGGCCTTAACCCTTTGACTGCCACACGGAAATCACGTGTTTCGTTCAGAACGCCACGAGAGTATTTTTATTATTCAAAGCATATAATGTCAAAATAATAATAAATTGGTGATATATTATTGGCGGTCACAGGTGACCACCGTGGCACCTTGGTAACGGTTGACAGCGCCAAATTAAAACAGGCCTTCGTTCATTTCAACAAACTATTCGCATTCGTTATTTCGTCGTAAGAGAAACATCCAGATTATATCGGTGAAGCGTGTAGAAGATATTAGACAGATAGATAGATATTAAGATAGATTCGCCATAACACCCTATAAGCAAACCACTGTCACAAAATATCAGAAGTCGCGTACGAAACATTGGTTAACGCGACGAAGATTCCATCGAGGTAAATCCGATTTAAAAATTCCCCATGAAACCCTAACTTCGAAACCACTGTGGCGAATTATCAAAAGTCACAGAGGAAACTTCGTTTAAGATTTCGTCGCGAAGATTTCGTTTTTCGAAGAATTATACTGGAAGACAAGTTAGGCTGAACATCGGCAAGGGTCGTGGCCCGTCGTCCGCGACTTGGTGATGGCCGATGAGTAGTCGTGGAAAACATTATACCGGCGAAATAACAATGGCCGACGAGTGGCAATGTATAAATAACGACTGCCGGACTAGCGGAGACGTTATTTGTTAACCCTTTGACTGTCACGCCGAAATCACATGTTTCGCTCAGGCCGCCACGGGAATATTTTTATTATTCGAAGCATATAATGGCAAAATAATAATAAATTGGTGATACGAGACAACATTCTTACCCAATGTTGCGTTTATCTTATTGGCGGTCACGGGTGACCACCGTGGTACCTTGGTACCGGTTGACAATTAACTCACTGTCAATTTTCGTTCAATTTTTACAATTGTAAGTAGTTCAAGCGCTCCGGTCACCAATGACCACTGTGTCGTGACAGGAGAAACCGTGGCAGTCAAAGTGTTTAACCTTTAACAGTTGACACCCATTCGAGTGCCAGGGGTTTTCGACTTTGGGAAAAAATTCTCACTCTAGTTCTCCTTATTCCTGACCTGCTATTTCTAGCGGAATATTTTAATGACATTTCGCCACGAGCAGATACGCTTTACAAGGAACACATACTCGCGCTTGTCGTGAGAATCCGTTTACCGGGGTGGTTTACAACGGAATACTTTGCTAATAAAATCTGCCCCCTGAACTGTATTATTCCGGGGGAACGGGTGGTGCAAGTCGCGTGAGACATTCGACGTATGTGGAGCGTTTGCCACGAAGTAATAACAGCGCCGTGAATATCACAACATACATAGATGACACGAGGGAGTACACACGGGGGTTAATGTCGTCTCGCGTTACGTCAGACACGAGTTAGGGGCGCGAGCCACTCCTCGAGAGCGTCTCGATCCTCGCGCCGCGGAGTTAGAGTGAAAGACCATGCTGAGACGTCGCTGCCGGCTGAAAACTTGGGGAAACTAGTGTTGCTTTTTTCATTTTACGCTAGAAAATGTAGAACGAACATGAAATCAGCGCGGTTGCACGAGATCATGACCTTGTCACTCAACGGAATGTACGATATATGTTCTAGGCTCTCGTCTTCGACAGGAGAAACAATTGAGTTCGTAGGTATAATGGGTTCCTCCATGGTAAGTCTTTAGAGGACAATGTTCCATCGATACGTAATCGCTACTTACATGTGGTGTAACACTATTAGAGTTATCTAGATGATTAGCGTTATTCGAGCGATGTTTTTTTGTACGTGTGATTAGAGCAAAAGAGGGAGAGAGAGAGTGAAAGGAGGAAAGGCATAGACAGCCCGGCTGGATATTCCTTTTCGAGCTTTCCACGAGGTTGTGTTTAACTGTGTATAGATCGGTGTAATTAGAGGCGAAGAAGAAGAAGCGTATGTGGTTGGAAAGTTTGTTGCGCTGGCATAGAGATCTAGTAGAAAGTGTTGATTGCCGATTGTTGTGTATGACTAGAGGACGGTGAGGGGGAAAGGAGATAACAATTTGTCGCCGTGTTTTTGTGTCCTCTACCCCCGCCATATTGTTCGACATTTGTGTTCCCTTGCTTCCGTTCAAAGTAGCTGACCTCGCGAACGAAGCATGCAATTCGGTATGCAACTCGATTTGCTGTGCTGGTACGTTGTTTTACATTAGAGTTAGAGAGAAAGTTTGAAAGTTCCCGGTCGTTAGATCCATCGGAAGAACTCCGGGCTCGATTCTTTTCGCCGGCGAATTTTCTCGCAGCGCCTAGCTTGCTACTAGGTGCAGTCGCACAACTTCCAGACGTCGTTTCCTTCTTTTGTTCCCTCTGAACTTGGCGTCCACGGAAACGTATCGTAATTTAAAGTAGCTGGGAAAATTTTCGGAACCTGGTCGATTTCGAATTTAAATTCAACGCTTTTTTCGAGGTATACTAATTTATTTTCTATTTCTTCCTTTCTATTTTCTTTTATTAATATACGATCTAACGAAATTATCGCAATTTTAAATTCGGCTACCGAAGTTATCGGAAACGAAATATAAAATTCTTTCAAGTTTCTCGCACAGAACACTCCTGTTTTTAACAGGAAGGCAAGTTTTGAAACAGCTACAGCAACGAGACCAGCTATCAGTGGATCCCCGTCCTACCTTCTTCCTGTCACTGAAATTATTTTAACGATCATTATACATATTTACATAACCTTTTAATCTTTTCCTTGCCTTCGTTTCACGGTCG
Organism: Eufriesea mexicana; assembly: GCF_001483705.2. NCBI lineage: Eukaryota > Metazoa > Arthropoda > Insecta > Hymenoptera > Apidae > Eufriesea > Eufriesea mexicana. The sequence goes on from NW_016912459.1 coordinate 70,916, forward strand.
TTACGTCTCCCTTAGAGCGTGAAATGGTTTCGAAGAAGTAAAATTCCCGAGTAAATATAGAACACTAAAATATTTGTATGGTAACGGATAACGGGTGGTAAAATGGCTGGAAAGTTATAATTAAACGCGGAAGAAATTATTTAGTCGAAAATAACGTAACTGTAAAGGAAACGAGAGAACCCCTAAGGAATTTTATCGGAATCACTCGCACTCGTCATTTTAATTATTCACGCTAGAAATATCGATCTGCCATGTCCGTAATTAATCCGTAATTAATTAGAGATTAATAATTGCTAGTTATGTTCCGTGGATAATCTGTAATTAAAATCGTGTGCTAAAAATAAATATGTATATACGATTACGTTCCAAACGCGATTATGCTATTTTCGGTAGTATAAAATGAAAAATTGTAAAAGGAAAATGAAAAATTTGGAAATAATCATTTTAACTGATTTGGAGTCACAATACAATTGATTTTCTTACGAGACGGTACAGAAATTGCGACAGTCTACCTACAACACGGTTTTCTTGTAACAGGGTTTCAATATATCACGGTTTTATAACCATAGACAACTCTCACGTTTATTTTATTTCGAAATTATTATTATTAAATTTTTGAATTATTAAAAATCATTAAAAATCGCAGATTAATAATTACTAGTTAATTTCGTGGATAATCTGTAATTAAAATCGTGTGCTAGAAATAAATATATACATATACGATGACGTTCCTATATAAACAAAAGCTAGCATTAATTTCGCCAAACGCGATTATGCTATTTTCGGTAATACAAAATGAAAAATTGTAAAAGGAAAATGAAAAATTTGGAAATATTTATTTTAACTGATTTGGAGTCAAAATACGGTCGATTTTCTTGTGAGACGGTACAGAAATTGTAACAGTCTTCCTACAACACGGTATTCTTGTAACAAGGTTTCAATATAGCACGGCTTTATAACCATAGACAACTCTCGCGTTTATTTCATTTCGAAATTATTATTATTAAATTTTTGAATCATTAAATATCATTAAAAATCGCAACGAGTTCCATGGGTTTGCATTATCTCTGTGTATCGTTCGACATGCTTTTCACACGCTTCTCACATATGTGTATTTCGAGAACACGATTTCGATATAACACGGAACACGTCTCTTAATATGTTTCGCTTAACACTGTCTCGATATATTACGAGTATAGATAAGAGAGAGAGCATAAACCTAGAATTACCCGAGTCAACTTAACGTTGTCCATGATTCGTGGATAAAGCACGAAATTTAATTTAAATCATGCACGTTTGAAACGCGTTCCAGATAATGCTGGTCGGGTAAAGATGAGTTTCAGTTCTCATAGGCACAAACGGCTCGCTCGTTCCTTGATGGATCTGATTAATCAGATGGATCTGAAAATCATTGCTCTCTGTCGATCTGAAGAATGTTTATGTTACTATAAAACCCGAAAATCTGGTAAATTCTGGGTTTCGCTAATAAACCTCAGCATTTATCACGGTGAGTCGGTAAAAGTCCAGAGGAAAGCATGAGAACGCTTTAATTTCAGACTTTTACTAAGCCATTTCTGTCAGTGCTGAAATTTATTGACACCAATTGGTAAATGTTCAAAATAAACGACGATTATGCGAACCATGACAGAAAAAGTAAAAAGAAACGTAGAAAATAGGAATTATAGTTAAGCCCATTTCATGCAATAAAATAAACCTGACTTTTATCAATTTTTGTATCAAAATTTTACCAATGTTGACAAATCTCAGCATTTACGAAAATAATTTGACACATTTTTCACACGATTGCCATGATATCTCGAGTTCTGCTTGTTCGATTGGGACCAAATTTGGCTAGAATATTCAGCACATGCATCTCTGTCGCTCGAATTAGGATTTTCAAAATCCGATGTTTTTTATCTATCTCTTTAGCTCGTTAAATATGAAAACAACCATCAAAAAATTGGTTACTCGACTTCGAAGTGCTGCCAAATTTTTAATTTTTAATATTTCGGAATGATTCTAGTTCTTTGAGAACCTTTGTTATACTGACTGCAATTCTTCTAATTTTTAACATTTTCGTATAAATGAACGATGGGTACTCGCGAAGAATACAGAGCTAAAAATATATATTTAAATTGAAATTGAAAGATACGCCATTTCTTCTCAAAAATTGTCAATGAACGATAAAGAAACTGAAGTCTAGACTCCTTAATACTCTCTTAACACTAGATTTACGGATGTTGATTATATACCTATTTTTACCGAAGTGAGCCAATTTGACTCATACAAGAAAATTGAAGCTTTTCGCAAAGAAAATAGTTCGGAATCAATTTAAATGAAAGATTTATTAATAAAAAAATTCATGGAAAACATTTTTTACATATAAACTCTGTTTTTAAAATACATTTTCCGCAAACATTTCTATCACATTTAGCACAAAGGCTCTTACGTCTATTTCTATTACACGATTCTTGAACTTGACAATTCTTCCGTGCGTCAGTAGTATGAATTTCTGTCAATGGAATGGTAGTATTCTCGACATCTTCTCTATATTTACTTCTTAGCTCTTGCAAGCCGCAAGTTGCCCGGATCTGATGTAAGCTGTAAATTTCACGTGTTATGCGATTAACTGTTAAATCATTTTACGAGTCAAATTGGCTCACAACCGTAAAAATAGGTATACCGCATTCGATAATGCGAAATGAAGGGGTCTGCGAGGGAGAGGAATCAACATTTACATATATTTCATTACGTAACTAAAAACCAACATATGTTTTTAAAAAATAATATTTAAGTTTTATATATACATATAGCAATCAAATTTTTAACGAGTCAGTTTTGCTCGGTTCGTAAATCTGGCGTTAATTTTACTCACGCGGCGATGAAGTTTGGAAGTAAAGTTCGAAACGTGCATGATTTAAATTGAACTTCGTACTTTACTCACTGACCATAGGTAACGTTAACTTCGCTGATTCCAGATTTACGTTCTCTTCTAATTTTATCTGTGACACGTATAACGCACACGGGTTCTCGTGATTTTTATGGGTTTATGGTTCCGCTTAACACGTCTTCGCTGGAACAACAAACGAGTTAACCGTGTTATACGAGGGTTCGGTCTGTAGAAATTTTCATTACAAAGATTGCTCGCGAACGACGATGGTCTCTTTAGCTGCATAAAGAAGCTTCCTTCATTTTTTTCTTCTTTCTGCTTTTTCTTTTTTTTATAACTTTTTTTTTGTTTATGCAAATCAGTTAATGAGTCGCGTAAGGGGGAAAATAAAAAGCGAATGCTTCGTGGAGGATTAAATCGAACGGTTTTCATCGAACAAGTATCTCATTAACCGGAGATTCGAAGCTCACTTTGAATCGCACCAGGTTGAGAATTATTTTTCTAATGGTCTATAAAACATCGACTGCTTTTGATGCGCTTCGAGCGACGTATAAAAGGTCTATAGAGGAGAGGCCAAATATTTATGCAGTCGGAGAGCAGAAAGCCGAAAGGACCGACGCGATGTTCGTACTGATTGTTCATTGCTGTAGAAAGCAAATTAAATTCCCGATGTAGAATAATAAATTGTTATGCGAATAATACAGCCGTCCGCGACCACGACGCCAACTATTCGTCTTCTATTACCCACTTCTATTTTCTCCTCGTAGTTCTTGATTTTATTCTTGATTTTAAGCAAATATACTGGTCTAGACGGTCAATTTTTCAGGCTTTATGGCAATTTTTTTTCCCGCAAACCATTAAATACTTTTATGCGATTTTTGGAATACGTATTCATAGTTATTGGAATTATGAAAATTATTTTTTTTTTGGATGAAAATTATGAAAATCATATATTCTATGAGTGATTGAACATTGGTATAAGAGAAAAGTGGTTGGATTTCTATTATTTTGGCAATCTAGAACGAAAAAATAAAATTGCATCTGGATTAAAATGGATATGACTATCCATCCACCATAGATAAAAAAAATCATGATAAATAAAAAATCTGGATAATTAAAGAAACGTGGATATATTCAATTTTGAGTATCAATTTTCCCAATTTTTATTCCTTCGATATAATAAATTTAGATAAATCCTGTTGCAGGCGTGTTTTCTATGACACATATTTAAAGGGAACGCAAATAAAATCAATTTTCGCAAAATTCTAGATCGGAACACCCCTTTAATACTTCGACTGCACCGTAATTTTAGCCCTTTGCGCTCGACAATTTTTCGGCTAAAGAAGGGTACGAGTTGAAAAATCTTCTGCTATAAAGCTGATGCTATTTTTTGAGCAGTAAATAAGAAATCGTATAATAATTAACACGTAGAATTATTTAATTCCGACACCTCGCGCACTGTTACATTATTTTAAATTTGATATATTTATTAAGATCGAGCTTCGAAATTTTATCAAATGGCGACTGAAGGGCGCCTCTCGAGTGCAAAGGGTTAATATGGTACTCTTATGGGGCCACGATAAAATTTCCATTATTCCTACGATATAATGACGAATTATCAAACGGTATGGCGAAAAGAAAATGGTGCAAATAAGAAATCTGGATAATTAACGAAATGTCGGTATACTGATTTTGAGTATCAATTTTCCCATTTTTATTCCTTTGATATAATAAATTTAGATAAATCCTGTTGCAGGCGTGTTTTCTATGACACATATTTAAAGGGAACGCAAATAAAATCAATTTTCGCAAAATTCTAGATCGGAACACCCCTTTAATACTTCGACTGCACCGTACTTTTAATATGGTACTCTTATGGGGCTGCGATAAAATTTCCATTATTCCTACGATATAATGACGAATTATCAAACAGTATGGCAAAAAGAAAATAGTGCAAATTATTAATATCTTCTGTTAAAAATTCTTTATTTATTCGCGTTGTTCAAAGTTTCAAAAATTGGTTGGAATAAGACAAATATAAATTTAAAAAATTATTATCGCCGGACACTAGTGACCACCATAGCTCTATTGACGAAACAAGCGCCGGTCACTGATGAACACCATTGCAGTCAATGTGTTAAGGTGTATCAAATAAAGACAGCATCTTTGTTCAAATAATCAATAGAGATCGAAGTAATGCAATACGTATTATAAGAGATTACTTCACTTAACGCAATTGGAGATAAGGAAACGTTCAATCTGTTAGAATGTATATACCTAACTTAGGAGCACCTTAGGTGCCTAATGGAATCTGACGCCAGACGAAAGAACTTCGTTAAAGAATTGGATTTCTTTCTTGAACTAGTCTGAACAATATAGATTAACCATTTGCACTGTAATTGATTCGCGGGCAATAATAGTCATTGGTCGACCGAAACTTAGAGCTATAATAATTCGGACGATACGATTTTTCCAGCGATTTGGTAATTATTTCATAACGCAGCTTTCACACGTGTCTGTACGATGCTAACACTTGTAGAAGTTGAATCTTCAATGAAAATTCCGCGTTGCGTGAACGTCGACAAAGAGACACCGCAATCCGCGTGCCATGTGACAATGCATCTGCTAAAATTAATTTAATTAATTCAATTTTCTCCCAATGATCGGAAAACAAGAATCAGAATTAAATCACGGGTGCTCGGTTTTATCTGCATTAATATTACCCCTATTTTGATGAAATCGATCAGATGACAGGTCCATAAATAAAAACTAGAATTCTCGGAGTTGAATAGAGGTAATAGATCATTCTTAGCACGTGGAGTAATAGATGAATGAATTTTTTTCATTTGCATTCTAAAGGAGAGTGGAAAATGTGAAATAATATTTAAATTGGAGACTGATTCTTTGTCAAACGAGTAGATACGATTAGCTAATCGCGTGAAATTTCTTACCCTCTCTCACATGTTGAATTGTAAAATAGTATAAAATATAATACTAAAAATATAAATACATAATGTAATAATATAATAGTAAATTTATAGTAAACGTAATAATATAAATATAAAAATATAATAGTAAAAATAATAAAATACAATAGTATAAAATAAATAAATAGTATAAAATAGTATAAATTTCTATGGAAAGACACGTTTGACGACACGGTTTAAAATATTTACTTTCCTCAGTCTTTGATATATACGTAGTAGACCTATTCAAGCATAGTGCATCTGCTTGATACAAATACATTGCATATTTCACGTCAAACAAAAGCCGATTTTAAATTTCTTCACTCAGAGAATTGATCGAAATCCTTTAATTTCTCACTACTACGAGATGTTAATATTTAATACCTGTATGACAACAGTCTCCATATCTTCTTAAATATTTATGGAGTTATGTGCTCCAGGAATTATTTCCAAGTTAGTGAAAAATATAAAAGCGACAAAGAACCTGATATAAAAGACATATTTAATTTAACAAACTGACCGTAAGAAATTGCAATATTAATTATCATTTTCGCTTGTGCAATGTTTCAATTATCGTGCACGAATTTACATAGTACTCTAGTCGCTATTATCGGTACTAAATATTGATAGATTTAACAATTTGTTGTCATCAGAACTATCGTATCGAGATCAAAGATGGGCACTTTTTATTTCAAACGAAAATAACAATTAAAAACAGAAATACTCGATGCAATATTATTCGAAGTAACGATTAATAGCATTTCGAATAAAGCAATAAAGCAAATAACAAATAAAAGAAATATTTTATTTCGATAATTCCTAACTCTGATTGACACGAATGAAAATAAATGGGGATAAAAACAAAAATCCTGAAACAAGTCAGTTTAACTTGTTTGGTAGTTCTAGTATTAAAAAGTATATAATATTTTTATTTTATTCTTTTTGCTGTATCCTTTAATCCTAATCTCAAAACGAGGTTATAACGAAATACAAATTCGACTGTAATTGCAATTAAAAATTTTGAAACTAATCAAGCAAAAATTACGTATAATATTTCGATGTTATATCATTTGGAATGCAAATGGGAATAAAAACAAAAATCCTGAAACAAGTCAGTTTAACTTGTTTGGTAATTCTAGTATTAAAAAGTATATAATATTTTTATTTTATTCTTTTGGCTGTATCCTTTAATCCTAATCTCAAAACGAGGTTGTAACGAAACACAAATTCGACTCTAATTGCAATTAAAAATTTTCAAACTAATCAAGCAAAAGTTGCGTATAATATTTCGATGTTATGTCATTCGAAATGCAAATTTAGGAAACTATCAGTTTAAGTAGTCGACTATTAAACAAATCGTGAGACAAGGTATTAAAAACGTCGTTTGTATAGTAAATATCGTTCACGATTAAACAACGCTAATTTTGGTTTTTGGTTTTTATTTTAAAAAATAAAGAATATTGTCGTACGCGATAAACATTGCAAAAGTGTTAATGCTACGACGAAATGTTTTCTGAAATTTCATTTCTTATTTCTGTCGTGCTCGCGAGTGGAAAAGTCCTTCGACCCGTAAAGCAACCACAAATATGTACAACAGTCACGTTTCCTGCCCGACGTTCTCTTTCTGCAAATCGTACAGCTTTTGTCTCATTTTGACAGTGTTCAACTTTCTTTTCTAAAATTTCCTCTCTCGCGTTCTCTTCCTTTTTCTTTTCTGTTTACGAATTCGGGCACTAAGATTTTCTTTTCTTCTCGTCGATATAGTAAAGAAAATACGGAACCGCGAGGAAATATTCGAACAAAGATCGTTAAAAGTTGCGAAATTATTTGTCGATTGCGAAATGAAATTCCCACGTGTATGACATAATTTCAACAATACGCGTGACACGTATTTCTTTTCCTTTCTGAAAATGAAGGGGGCGAGAACGATAAGTAAAAATTGGAAAATATAATATATATGGAAAAAATGGAAGATTGCAAATTTTTTCGTTTTTCCATTATTGCAAATAATTTTCAGATCTGGGAAGTTGACTTTCCAAAAACTGTATATATGTATTTAACGGTGCACATAAAATTTTCTCACAATCCCTCTCGTATCAGCGTTCAAAATATTATGCTAAAAATGTACATTACGATATATGGATTTTAATTTTCGATTTTCAATTTTTTGATCAATTAATAAAATTAAAATTAAACTATTTTAAAATTAAAAAATATAGGAGAATTTATGGATTACGACAATATTTGTCGATTAAAATATATTATTCTTTTTTCACGTTATTTATTTTAGTCTTTTTTCCAAAAACTATATATATCTATTTAACGGTGTATATAAAATTTTCTCACAATCCTTCTCGTATCAGCGTTCAAAATATTATGTTAAAAATGTACATTTCGACTTATGGATTTTGATTTTCGATTTTCAATTTTTTGATTACTTAAACAAATTAAAATTAAACTACTGTAAAATTAAAAAGGTATAGGAGAATTTATGGATTAGAATACATTATTCTTTTTCCACGTTATTTATTTTAGTCTTTTTTCCAAATACTATATACGTATTTAACGGTGTACATAAAATTTTCTCGTAATCCCTCTCGTATCAGTATTCAAAGTATTATGTTAAAAATGTACATTACGATATGTGGATTTTAATTTTCGATTTTCAATTTCTTGATCAATTAATAAAATTAAAATTAAACTATTCTAAAATTAATAAACATAGGAGAATTTATGGATGAAGACAATATTTATCGATTAAAATATGTTATTCTTTTTTCACGTTATTTATTTTAGGTCTTTACGTTACCTTTCTTTTCTCCATCCGTGAAAATGCTTTTCCTCTGCGCCATGCTCTTCGTATTTCGTTCCAGCGAATTCTCGTTCATGACGCTTGGCTTCTACGATTTCATTTTATCCGTGCAAGGAAATATGTATATATAAGGCACACAATACCATGATTATAATAATATAGCACAACCTAGTCTTCTCGTTTACTAGAGATTTCCTATGACGTCGTCTCGTGAACATTTTTATACCGAAATTGTTAGATAGACTCGTTCAAACAGACTTTGATCGTTATTCGGCGAGGAAAATTTCGCTGAGAAATAAAAGATCGCTGGAACAAACGATATCCACGGATATTCCTCTTCCTTGACACATACTCGTTATTTTTCAAACATTCGTTCACGCGATACATCCACGTCTCCACGTCGACAAGTATCATTTTCTCTAAGTATCGTATTCCATTTCGCGAATAGTTTCTCAAATACGATACGGAAAGTTCCATCCCTCAGGAGGTCAACTCTCCCCTTTTTCACCCCGTGGAACGAAGTTGTAGAAAATATCTGTCGACTGTTTTAGATAATCCTTAATAACTAACGATGTATCAACGTGGAAGTTGCTCGAGCTTCAAATTGGCCGCTGAACTTTCTCAAAGCGTTATTTATATCGTCGCAGGAAGTTAATCCGTTGCGAAGTTACTCGATTTCTCGGGCAATTAGAGTTGTCGATAAAGCGATAACGATCGTCTGGATTCGATTCATATTCCTTACAAATAAACGTCTCTTACGACGTCTCGGCACTCGTTACACGTACCCGGTATAATTCCGCAGGACTTTCTCGAGAAACCATGGCCGTACCCTTTAACACCGCACCCTTTGACTGCCACGCCGAAATCACGTGTTTCCCTCAGAACTGCACCGCTAAATGCAAGATTTGTCCTATTTCTTTCATCGATGTTCTAATAAAAATTTTTAATTGTTCAATGGGGCACTTTTTATTTCCAAGTATCTTCTAATTAGGAGTTATATTCAAAATCCACTAACTATCAATTTTCATTTAATGCAGTTCAATGCAGTTCGAGTAGTTCAAGCGCTCTGGTCAACAATGACCACTGTGGCGTCACAGGAGAAACCGTGACCGGTCATATATGAACAACATGACAGTCAAAATGTTAAGTGCACAACTTGTTCTGCTTATCGTTCCGTTCAGGCCCAGACTGGGCCGTCAAGTGGGCCACCGGAGGAGGACGAAGTGTTCATAAAACTCGGAGATACTGTACCAATTGTTATAACAGGAATCCCCAAACGTTAGGTCCAAAGATGGCGAAGAATTTAACGCCAAAAGTTAGCACCTTCTGTTCCAAGTCTGAGCCGGTCCCTGAGAACCGGCTGGGCCCCTGGGGACCGACGTGGCACTAAACGTGTTAAACGATAAGTTGCTGTAACAGGAATTCCTAAACGTTAGGTCCAAAGATGGCGAAGAATTTAACGCCAAAAGCTAACACCTTTGGATCCTAGTCTGGGCCGGTCCCTGAGATCGGCTGGGTCCCTGGGGACCAACGTGGCGCTACACGTGTTAAACGATAAATTATTATAACAGGAATTCCTAAACGTTAGGTCCAAAGATGGCAAAGAATTTAATACCAAAAGTTAACACCTCTTGGTTCAAGTCTGGGCCGGTTCCTGAGGACCTACTGGGCCCGAACGGAAAGTCTAACGCCGATCCCTTGGGGCCGACGTGGCGCTAAACGCGTTAAACGATAAATCGCGTGGCAAAACGCTGTCAATGAATAATCGAATATTGAACAGTTTTTCAGCGACCCCCTGGAATTTACGACCCCCGGCTAGATAAATACGGATGATCCTCTCGTGTAATTCACGATATTCGCGATATCCTCGAGCACGGTTTCGATTAATAACATTTATCTCGACACGCGGACGTTAGCTGGAACAAATTGTTTATCGAAATCGGTGTCGGCGGCCAAAGCTTCGCCGCTAATCCAATAAGACTGACTTAGAATCACCTGGAATCGAACCGCACGATTGGCGAATATAATTTTTATGTTACACGCGGCTCTTATAGTTCCTCTACCGGGTGAAAGAAGGAAAAAGTAGGTCGGATCGGCGCTGAAATTTCGGTTCGATCGTAAGCCGAGATTCAACCGTGTGGCAACGGGTGGGTACATCCGAGAAAAATATCGATATCGGTAAGAATCGACGACAACCGATCGGAGCCATCGCGAGTGGATCGAGGAAAAATTGGAAACTAACAGAGCCTATGATAACCGCCGGCCGAAGCAAACTCCCGCGCTTTTCCGCTCGAGTCGGACTAGAAAAAAGGGAAAAGTCCCAAGAATTCCCTAGAGCGGAGGAGCGAGTGGCCGATGCTAGAGACTCTCAGCGTGGAAATGCGACGCGGAGTATCCACGAGGCTGGTTGACGAGAGATAAACGAGGGTGGAACCGGCGAATGCCGATTGGGGGTATCTTAGAAGGGAAACTGGAAGAACGAAGGAACTGTGAAAATTACGATTTCGCGGGCGAAAGTACGGGCCTGCCGGCGTATTGATTGTCGGTTGGTGGAGAGAGTCAGCGCGCCTGTGCTCCGACGTTTCACGCAGAGACCACGAGAGAAAGGGAGAGAGAACAAGAGAGGAAGCGCACCAGTAACGAAGAGAGGAGCACGCCGAGGGCGGAGAAAGATCGAGAGAGGGAGAGAGGGTTGAAAGAGGGAATGAAAGAGGGAGAAACACCCTCGCTCCCATGGTCCTACTGCCATCGTGTCGCTTTCGAGTCCAGTCTTCCCCTAGGCACTCGACAGGCCGGTACCTGCTTCTCGAAGCGACACGCTCTGTCGTCCTCGCAGCCCACTCGTAAAGTACACGTATACACACTCGCCATACGTACACACAGACATGGACATCGGTATATACACACACGGTACGTACTCACAGACGCGCCTGCTGCACGTATAAGTCTATACAGGCGAGACACGTCCGGCCCGGCACACGGTGCACCCGTATGTACGATATACGAATTTATACGGAGAGAAAGATATAGATAAGAAGATACGTACGAGATACACACGCGTGCACAGGCACCCACATGTTTACCCACACTATATATACGCGTACGCGAGACAGCGAGCCGCAAACACGCAACGAGTGGTCATCCTCGTCGTCTTCGGCTTCGGCTTCGGCTTCGGCTTCCACCTCGGCCGCGGCCTCGGCTTCGGCTTCGGGTTCGTCTTCGACCTCGTCATCGTTCGCATCGTCCACGTTTACGTCTTCGTCCTCGTCCTCGTCGGGATCGTTCGTCTCGTCCTCCTCGGCGTCCTTCGCCAACGATTCCTTCGTCTTCGTCGCCTCGTCGGTTCGCGTCACGCGGCGCGGTGGCAGAAGAGCTCGAGCAGAGCCGGGACTTACGTCTCATGGAGCAAATAGCTAGATCAGCTGCGAACCGCTCTACGACAGATAGTAATTTTCCTTGAGGAAGGACGAACAGACTTGGAGCCGTACGAGGAACGCAGCTAACGACCTAGCGGCTGTCAAACATTTGACATATAGAATTCCCAGACCGAGTGGAGCAACGTCGTCGTGATCAGAATTTAGGAATTCGGACTTAACCACTGCTCTGGTGCCTGACGGCAGATCCCCGGAAGCAAGCTTGAACGTTTATTTGACGACGTGATCCTCGAGGACTTTCACAGCGGAGCCCAGAAGACGTAATTTTATCGAGAGGTGGAAAATTATCAACGTGATTTTTACATCTTCCGTGGTATCGGGGAAAGAACGAGGCTCGAACAGCTTTGCTCCGTCTGGCGGAATCTGCTAACCGGTTCACGCTAGTCTGGTTTCATCTGGCGAGCCTACCTAAGCAGTCGGCACGCGATAGAAATTAGCGGTGGAAAGTTGGTCTGATCCGTTTTGCGGGTCATGCACCCCGTTTCGAAAATCGTCGATGAACTCTGAAAGTCGGGTTCATCGTGCCAGCCTACGTCGAAGACGAGTTGTCAGCCTGTGGTAGTAGCCTAAAAACAGTGATCTTCCTGCAAATGTACACGTATAAACGTCTATTTTTGTTCTTTCGCTTGCGAGCCGAGCCCATTGTTCCGGAAGCTGGTGATATCAGCGAGGCAGAAAAATAAATAGCAAAGATGACTATAATTATAACGAAGAACGGAGGACACACTTGTTAACGAATGACATCACCTGCACCGAGAGAGATTAAATATTTCTATATATAGAAGTCTATATATATGTGTATATATACGTGTATATATATGTGTATATATACACGAGAAGCACACATATCTTAATGACGTTGATGATTCATAGTATATTTTGATCATACCGAGAGTAAGAAAGGGAAAGAATGAATGAGAGATAGAGAGAGGAGTAACCAGACAAATCGACAGGCACAATAATAAAAGAAGTTCGTAATACACGTAGAGAGATAAACGTAGATATTAAACGGCTAAAGGTAGAAGAGGAGAGGAAAAGAAGACGAGGAACATCGCTTGAAACTGATTATCATTTATAATTGCCTACATGCCTGCCGCATTCTATCGACGTGACAGAAGCATGTACGACTGTGATATGATCCCTGATCGTCAGGTATGTTTATGGATATCTTGCTTTTAATCTTTCCGCATCGTAACAGCTAGTTTTACCACTCTCGCCCAATCTCGGCCCGAGATCAATTTGCCACCGGTGTCGCGATGCAAATCGTGATAAATCGCGTAGATATGCCTTAATCGAAATGCAAAAATTCGTAGCTGGTACCTCCCTGTGCCTCGATGGCAAAGATTGAAATGCAGCTCAGACAAATCGATAGTTTGTTTTGCTCCAAACCTATTTCATCCAATTGTCATTGTCAAATTTATCCATTTTGGAAAATTGCCAATTTTTATTATAGTTAATATACATAAATAATTAACGCTTTATTTTTTATTTTTTTTATTTTATTCTTGAAAGAATGTCGTTTTGCAGCTGAGGGTAAATCTTGTCGTCCCTTTTATCGATACAGTTGCTTCAAAGCTATGTCTTCCATTAGCTTTGATCAGCTTTTTTAACGAAACATAATCGAGTAATACTTTAGAGATTATGAGGTACATTATGGCAGCATGCGACGATAATTTCGCTATCTCTGACGAACTTCGTAGATGAAAAGGTCAGTCGATCTTTAAAATAGTTTCATTCTTCGAGTTCCCTGTAGTCGAATCGTGACATTGCATCTATAAATTATATATTTTGTTTACGTCTATAAATAAGAAGGAATCGTTTGAAATCAGCATCTTCGTGAGATTCGTGACCATTTTTTAGCCAATCTGAATCTCGTTCTCTCTCGTTAGCATTAAACAAGGAGAGTGCAAGATCTTTGGGTCATAGATTTAGTTGAAACTTTCTTGGTTGGTAGATTTAGTCATCTAGTTCAAGAAAATTTGTCGTCATAAGGGTAACAATAATTTTCGAGATATTTATTATTGGAGTTTTATTATTGAATTAATTACAGATTTATTTCGAATATTTATCGAGTGCCATTGTGGCCTAATGGCGATATCCGAAAATTCCCACGCTGATGGGAATTTTTTTATTAGGTCACAATGCCACTTGATGACTATCGATAACTATTCGGAAGAAATCTCTAGTTAAGAGTAATAACGCTTTAATCGTGAATATCTCAAAAATTATTCAGTTGTTGGTCTTGTAATGGTACATTTTCTTGAACTGGATGACTATCCTAAATTTTCAAACCTTCAAAGTTTCGACTAAATCAATGACACGAAGGGTTAGCACTCTCCTTGTAAGCTAAAGTACTGTATAAAATCAAGACTGCAGAAAATTAAACAATTTTCTTCAATTTTCATGATAATCCCTTTATTTTTCGCAGAATGTCATGATTATTACGTATCGTTATATTATTAAATACACGTGACAAGTGTCATCTCGACACATGCTGTGTAAATAGAATCGTATTAACTCTTTGCACTCGAAAGGTGCCTTTCATTTGATAAAATTTCGAAGCTCGATATTAATTAATATATCAAATTTAAAATAATGGAACATGTTAATTATTATTCGATTTCTTATTTACTGCTGAATAAAATATCGTCAGTTTTATAGCAGAAAATCTTTGAACGCCTATTCTTCTTTAGCCAAAGATCGTCGAGCGCAAAGGATTAAAAGAAATAGGATAAAATTATTATAATTATTAGCAATTATAGTAATTATTAAGAGAAATAAAATATTCTGCATTGTATCAGAACAAAATGTCAAAAAAATTAATATTTTCCAAGATGTTTGAAATATCGTGCAATTTTTGTTTTAACCTTGCATAAACGCGACATTTTGCAATTTTATAATCGCGACACTAACGTCGTTTTCATTCCATTCAATTTTGAAGTATGTTATTAATCCTTTGCACTCGAGAGGCGCCCTTCAGTCGCCATTTGATAAAATTTCGAAGCTCGATATTAATTAATATATCAAATTTAAAATAATGTAACATTGTGCGAGATATCGAAATTAAATAATTCTACGTGTTAATTATTATACAATTTCTTATTTATTGCTCAAAAAATATCATCAGTCTTATAACAGAAAATTTGTCAACTCCTTCTTTACCCTTCTTTAGCCAAAAAAATTGTCGAGAGCATAGGGTTAAAATTTCTGTCGAAGTATAGAAAATTTTCTAATCAAAATAATCGATTATATCGATCGACAAAGTGTGGAAAGAACAAAAATTTTACGTAAAATTTATGCAAATTTAAAACAAAATCGTTGATCGAATTAGAACGCGTGAAATGCAAGGGAATACGTGAAAGCGTGTATCGAAACTTTTTCTCGATAATTTCTCGCTGAATTCTCGATATAGGCCAAGATAAAAATGGATTGTTACATCTCACAATGACTATCTGCATGAGCAATGGAAAAACGTACGTTCTCCGTTGGCAACTTTGTTTGCAACCGTTTCAGCGCGATTCGATTAAAAACGTACGTGTTCCACTTCTCGGCCATGATCGCCTCGATTATGGCCGTAATTTAAATTTATTCGCAATCTCGCGGGGTTATCAAACATCCTACTTTGTCAGGAATGTCGCGTCTGACGGACGGCCGATAGAGGTCTGGGGAATCGTGATCCATCATTTCGTCACTGCATATGTATTAAATTAAAAGGAGAAAGAGAAACGGAAGCAAACGAGACGGAATAGCAAACGCAAGACTACCCCGTCGAATAAATCTAAAACGACGGCCTCGTTTCTACAAAACGAGACGCCTCTGACCTGTCTCTTGATCGGTGAGACGCCCCAGGAATTCGAAATTCTGCTGTTCGAATCGAACCCTCGAAAAATTCTCGTTCGTTCGAATTAATTTCTTCGAGGTTGGATGTTTTCCAAGTTAACGTCACATTGATTTCAAGGCAATAATTATAAAATAGAATAATTACTATTAACGATAATATTCTACCAGGCTTCTTGTTTATCTTTGAGGGATCGTGTGGTGAATAGTTCTCCAAATAATCCTAATTTTCTTTCCATTTGCAATAATTATAATTGAAATAAAATTAAACGTACAAGTATGTTCCAGTATTCTTAGGTTACTTTACATTACTTGTATCCTTAGCTTAGGTTAGGAAAGAATTCACAGAGGGTTTTTCGTTTATCGTTGAGGGATCGTGTGGTGAATAGTTCTCCAACTAATTCTAATCTTTTTTCCATTTGCAGTAATCATAATTGAAATAAAATTAAACGTACAAGTATGTTGTGTACGTATTCTTAGGTTAGGTTAGGAAAGAATTCACATCGAATGTTTTTCTTCTCCCCCAACTTGGTACGTCCCTGATGGCATATGTTGCTCGAACAGAAGATTAGACTCGCGAGCAATTTTGTCATAATTTCCGATCGATTCTACTTCTTAATATCCTGTTTTAACGTGGAAGGACGAGTACCTGGTTGTTTAAAATCGTATTGAAAAATCTCGCTATCCCACGTCCTTTCGAATCGCCCACGCGCGATCAAACTCGGCTAAGAAACTCGATCAGCGATGAATATCTCGATAACTACGGCGACGTGTCTTCTGCGAGGTAGCCAATTTATCAGTCAGGTGACAGGAGAAAAGGTATTTAGAGTAGAAACTAAACGGCGAAGATTGCAGGCAATCTCTTTGAAAGCTACACGATCGAATTAAGGGGTTCTCGATGATCGTCCAAATCGAATTTCTCGTTACTCGCATCGCGAGATCGTAAAGGTTTGATTAGGCGTGTTCCTAAGCACTGTCTCCGAGTTATAGATCCCACGACCACCCTTTTCATCCGGACCTAGAATCCCCTCGTTTTTAGGAGGAATCCCCAAGAGAGGAAACCGCCCTTTCTCCGCCATTTTGTGTCTTTCCTCTCCAAGAAGAGGTATGCAGTCGAGCTTAGTATAGCGAAATTCTGCATTAACACTAGATTTACAGAACCCGTCAATTTGAAGGAAGGGTTGCTCCAATTATACGATGGTAACAGATTTAGTTAACTTATATTAAGATTGTTAATATAATATATAATTGTTTTTAATTTTTAAAAATTCTTTTCTTTAAAAAAGGAAAATACACGTGGTTTCCTTTACCTGTCAATTTGACAGGTGTCCTTACAAATAGGTATATAGATTGCGTCCCTAAAACCTAGTGTTAAATTCTGCTCATTGCTTCCTGCCATTCTAACTCATCCAGGGTTAAATTATTTTGCAAAAATTCGTCAAAAATTCCCACAATTTTTTAATTTCCATTTGGTATGTGATACCCAATGACGTAATGACGTATTTTAATCGAAGAGTATTCGCGTTTAATCCTTGTTATTTTACAGAATTATTTGAGAGGTGTCAGTGTTTTGAAAGAAATATAGCGTGAAAGTATTTGTCGTTTCGTGTAATTTCCTCGGGGAAACATTTCCATTTTGTTGTAGATCTAACCAGATTTGCCACGATGGTTTAAAACACGCGAGACTTGGTTAACGTATTAGGAAATCTGTTATTCGGATCGCTGTTTTTCGTAATTATAGATAGGCGTTTCGCTTTCACGACATTTCGTTGATAAGCCACGATCGGTGTTAAATTAATTTTGCAATTTAAATAAATTAATTAATTTAACTGTGGCCTGTATAATATTGTCTGGATGTAATGTCATGTGGAAAGGAATTCGTGGAATATTTGTTAACAACAAATTGAGGATAATTATGGATGTTGTGTCATTCTTGGACATATAGGAAAATGTTAATAACGTTGTATGTTATATAATGCAGCTATTTCGTAGTTTTATCATCGAGCAGAGAGACTTAATAATGAGGTATAGCATCGACTTGAGTGTGGAGCGTTTCATAATTGGAATATTCGAATAATATTGTTCTATAAGCGGTTTAATTGCGAAATTACTTGATTATGGATTTAGTCGTACTCTTTGAAAATTAATTGTGAGATTAATTACCATTTCTCTTTTGATAATTCATACGAAGGTGGTTCATCTGATATTATGATATCGGTTTACGTCACAGTTGGTAGTATTATTGAAAGAATTAAATTCTTTCAGCGAAGATACATTCTAATGTTATTAATTTTTTTGTAAATAAACGAATAAAGAACTTGCGAAGATCGATTTTATCTTTTTAAATTAAATTGTATGCTTCTCAGTGGTGACAAATAATTATTAGTTTAGGACATATTTTAATCTAAATATTACTATGAAAAATATATTCTCTACATAAAAATTTCATTTAAAACAAACAAAGAATTTGTTTTTAATTTTTTATTTCGAATGAAACTCTGAGAGTATTTAGAATATAGTTATATATATATAATAACTTTGTTTTAAACAGGTGAAATCATGGAGCGAATTTTCAGTGACTCTTTCCTTCTTTTATTTATAATTTTGTCAGAGTATGAGATATAGTAAAATATTTTATTTACAAATTCGAAATTTTTGTCATGTAACGTGTTAATACTTCCTTTACCCATAGTAAATTCTCAACAAAATTACTCCCTCTACTATGTATCAAAGGATAGGATAAATAATTAATTTTAATTGCCTGTGTCAATCTTAACGCGATTTTCCATTTAACTCACTAGCGCCGCCACGATTCATATCACAGCGTTAGATATAGCAAAATATTTTATTCACAAATTCGAAGCTTTTTGCCAAGTAACGTGTTAATGCTTCTTTTGCCCATAGTACATTCTCAACAAAATTATTCTCCCTACTATGTATCAAAGGATAGGATAAATAATTAATTTTAATTGCCTGTGTCAATCTTAACGCGATTTTCCATTTAACTCACTAGCGCCGCCACGGTTCATATCTACAATAAACGAATTACGCCGTACCGTGAATAATTTCCCGACTTTACAAATACAATTTTGAAATTTCCTCCTTACAGCTATCTCACACCGTTTCAAGCATTTCAGTTTAACGTAATACGTCATGGATCGTAACTAATGTACCTAATCGTTGAAATACTTGAGCGTATAAATGTACGTCAATCTTCGATATTAATCGATAACGTAAATGTCTATCTAAGACAGGCCTGGCTGTTTGAACCGCAGATCGAACGACACACCTGGCGTGTGTCATCGACCTCAAATGGATCTGACAGGCTCATAAATAATCGGGCGGATGAAAATGCGTGAAACGGAACTGCCATTAATTGTCGATCGATAAATTGCCCGCGATCCGCGATAGTAACGGCGCACGATTGTCATAACCAAGCACTTTCGGATGAACTGTCGCGCGTTAATGACCACGTCGTAACAATACGATTTCATCGAATCGTCAGTGTCATCGATTTCACTCGGTACAGGTCGCTACAACCACGGTGGCGAATCTTCTTCCGTGGCATACCTACGGAATCACTTGGAATCCAATCATGGATAAACGGATTACGTTAACCCTGCACGCTGTATCTTTGTTTACATAGCCGTATCGCGAACCGAGCATGATGCAAAATCGTCGTTCCGGCGACAGGCTAGTTTTCGCATCGCGCCAACATCGCGGAGACGTTCGCGCGTGCGAAATTAGAACGGTCCGAATTTCAAGGGAATTTTAATTAGCAGATAATCTCGCTTTCGGGGATTTTCGAGGTATTAACTCGAACGTATATAACACTAGGCTAAATTACTCACTTCGAGTTAGAAAACGTGACCGTAATTCCTTCTCCCTTTTCTCTTCTATTTCTCTTTTTCCTCTCATTTCTCCTCTGTTCTTTTTCCTTTCTGAGTATTCGAGTGTTACACCTTTTTCGCGAGAAAACTCTCACGTTGCCTATTTTCCGTGTGCGTGTCTCTTGGTCTGAATTAGGCTATCCTTGGAACGAATCAGGTTTACCAGTTTGCGATGGAAATTTGGTAAAGTCGCAAACGCGTTTGCGTTCTGCGGATGCTGACTTCCCGAAGGTTCGTTAACCACTTGCGCTGGAGAAACGTGTCACGCACGTTGTCGTGTTTTTGTCGCAGAATCGTTAACGACGTGGTGTACACGTCATCGGACAATTGTCACAGAAACACTGGACTTCTAGCACACGCGTCTGTGAATTTCTTGCCAGCGCAAGTGGTTAAGGGCGAGGTCGTCATCGACCTAGACTCGACACTCGATGCGCGGCACGTGTGACGTCAGCGGGCCTGAATGACAGGGCCCGCATCGTGAAGATGTCACCCTAATTAGAGAGAAGGGATTAGGATGTAAAGCGAGGATAGTCGATCGTTGATTAATGATTCTTCGCTATTCGTAATTTCTTCTGCATTCTTGCTGATTCCGTCTGAATCAACGACGAGCAATCCCCGGAATAAGCCGAATTACACCGAGCTCTTTCGTAGGCTAACTCTTACGCAACTTGATTTCAGATCGCAGACGATAAGGCAATTTTAACACGGGTCTTCTCGTGTAGCGCGAGCGTGCGATGCAGACAGACGTTACATGTAAATCAACGTAACACGAGGAACACGGAGCATTCGGTCTAGTTGCACGTTAATTCTAACACGCGGATCGATTTCATCAAGATACAGGGTGGATGCAGCCATTATTACTTCGCTGTGCTTTATAATAGATTACCTGTTACACGCGAAGCGTTGCACCCAGACGTGAAAGGGCAGGTCGCAATTTTAATCTTCTCGCAGTTTAATTCTTCCACGTTCGATTATGTTTCCGGATCCAAACAACCATTCCACGATCTTCAATTTTACTTTACAGACCGAGTGCGAAATATCAGAATTATTCCTCTCGTTGGTTCCTTTATTCTGTAAATTCTGCGGTTTAACACAGGAAATGAGGATTCCTATAAACGAATAAATATTCCCATCAATTTCAATTTTAAACGACGTTTAATTTTAT